>NC_133810.1:32115726-32415017 GCF_043250625.1 Sebastes fasciatus | reverse complement strand
TTAGAAGTTTATCCTACAGGTCTTGTGCTCCGCAAAGTCATTAACAACACTGCTTTAGAACCATGTCCTTTTTAATTGGAATGTCCTGGCCGTGCATGCGACGTGGCACGCTGTTTTAAGATGAACATTATATATACAACTCTCTCCTTAGCTTTCTGTGGTCCATGTTCAGTGTGGTACACACCATGATACCAAACAGCACAGTGACTACTTTTCACCCTTTAAATAGGCAGACTGACTGATTACAAGTTTGAAGATACATGTGATACTAATTACAGGACACACCTTAGTTTAACGTGTCCCTATGGTCACATTATTTTACATCTTTTCTAGGGGTACCATCCTTTTTGTCCAGGCCAGTTTCATTAGTTTGTTTTTTAAAATGATTCTGTTGAACCACAATTCAAAATCAATGTCTGATTTTCATTAGTTCATTTTCAGTACATTTTTATTTATTATTACTTTTGTCAGTTTCAAGTTATTTCAGTGACCATTGTGGGTTTTTCTTTCTTTAACGGAAGGGTACCAACAATGTTGTCCACATATATATATATATATATATACACAGTATATTATTCAGGTTAAACAACTGGGGTAAATAAAAAGACCTGTTGATAACTTGACCTGTGCATTTGAAATCCTGAATTTTACTGCCCCCCCAGTGGTCACAGGTAGTAACTGCATCATATCATTTTTCAAACTGACGCCATTGCAAACTTTAGTAGGAATAATACAGTTATCAATACTGATTCAATTCTTTAGAGGTAGGCTATCAAAAAGACAATTAGTATGTTCATAATAGCATCTGTATTTCTAATGTATAGTTTGTTTAAAAAAAACAATATAAAGCCCTGCATCATGTAACGTTCTGAGAACCCTGAAATGGTGAAGTCTGTGTGTGTGTGTGTGTGTGTGTGCGTGTGTGTGTGTGTGTGTGTGTGTGTGCGTGTATATGAATGTCGATCTATTCCTAATAAATGATATGTTTTCAGTTATACTCAACTTATGTTGATTTACACTGTAGCCTACTCAAGGTGACATTTGATGTGACTGCTCTGCTGTCTCATATGAACCTCTGTGGGATGAATGCTCATCGGTAGATTCTTGCTCGTCTCCTGTATGAAATGGATGTATCCTCACTGTCCTGCATTATTATGAACCATAGTAACGTGGTTATGGGTCATCCATTCACTAACTCACTCCCTCTTCCTCTCCTCGCAGTTCTCATGCATTAGCTCCGTGTTGTTGACTGATTATGTTGTGGCTGCTTCGACATACAGTCGCCTATGTTGATGTTCAAGTTTGCTTTTCTAAAATCAGAGTTGTCTCTGCTGTTGCAGCGCGTTTTTGCGCTGCGTAAAAACTACGTGGAGATCATCCGGACGAACCGACGCACGAAAAATTCTAGTTTAAAGTCAAGGACCTTCATATTTTCTATCTGCAGACCTGATGGCTCGTGGTAATCAAGTCTGCTGCTTTATTATAAATAGATGTTGGTCTGGATGCTCTGAAACTCTTTTTCAGCAGGTAAATGGATGAACAGTTCATCGGAGGAATTAAGGTAAATAAGAAGTAATGCTGTAGTGGTGCTGACCTTTTTAACATGGCAGCTAGAAGCAGTGACAGTTAACCTGCAGCAGTAAGATAGAGTAGGCTACCTACACAAGATTATTTCCTACAGGCGGTGAAAGAAATGGCCTGTGTGTCCTAGAATATCACAGGCAGCACAGAAAACCCCCTCACCCAAGATATTAGTAATATCAGCATGTATGACATCTCTGCAACGTTATTACAAAAAGTTTGATATATAGGTAAAGCTTGACTCATGCAGAACTGTATCAATGCAATACTTGAAAATGTTCTGCATACATGTGGATCACCTTACACCCGTTTTTCATCTACTTTTCTCTGAAAAAATGATTGCCTCTACAGGTTTTTATATTGGTGAAATGTAAAGGAATATGAATAGAAACTGCACTATGGTCTGTTAATGGTGTAGTAACAATATCAACCGAAATATTATCAATATTCATAAGTGTAAGCATTTAGTCCAGGAAATGTTCTCCTCAAAATATCAATCAGATTAAACTTTTCAATAAACATCTTTAGATTCTCAGCTACTGCACTAATGTCACGTGGTGGCCAACAGTCAATAGAGTTGTCTAATAGGTCTCCAATCTTCGATATTTAATCTATCTTTGTTTGTTTTTGGAATTCATGTAATTACCCCGTGCCTTAATGTAGTAGGGAGCTCAGCCTTTTGAACACATTCTGTAAACATTGCTAGTGAGAAAGTTTAGAAGTAAAGGTTTTGTAAAATCCCCTGTCCGACCATCATTACCTGGGGACTTGTTTTTCTCTAAGACATTTAATACATTCAGTAATTTCAGGTAAAGATATCTCCTTCTCTCTAAAATCTCTAAATTCATCATTTAATTAAGAGGCGCAGTTCATCTCAAACGAGCCTGATATGTTCCGTGATGTCATGTGTGACGTCATTGGCATCCGTAACCTAGGTTACATAGACGCCGCTTTCCACATTCTGTTCCGTGATGTCATGTGTGACGTCATTGGCATCCGTAACCTAGGTTACATAGACCCGCTTTCCACATTCTGTTCCGTGATGTCATGTGTGACGTCATTGGCGTCCGGAACAGAGTTTACCTATAGACCCTGTTTTCCACCTTCCGTTAACATCCTCTCTCTTAAAGAGAGGACGGGCTCTGGGAATGCCCCCAAGTCTGTGTTGGATGCTCTGCGACCTGCTCTAGGGCGCGTCCCAACACAGGCTTGGGGGGGAGGTTCCAGAGTTTTTTTGTTTGTTGTTAGTTAGTTAGTTTGTTGGTTTGTTTGTTTGTTTGTTTGTTAGTGTTAGTATTTGTTTGTTTGTCTGTTTGTCTGTTTGTGTGTTTATGTGTGTGTTTGTTTGTTTCTCTCTCTCTCTTTCTTTCTTTCTTTCTTTCTCTCTCTCTGTCTCTCTCTCTTTCTTTCTGTCTTTTTTATTTATCTCTCTCTCTCCTCTCTTTCTCTCTCTTTCTTTCTTTCTTTCTCTCTTTCTCTCTCTCTCTCTCTCTCCTCTCTTTCCTCTCTCTCTTTCTTTCTTTCTCTCTTTCTCTCTCTCTCTCTCTCTGAGTGCATGCTGGAGTGGAAGACGGTGAGAGCGTGTCTGAGCGTGATTGTGTTTTCTATCTTTTGTTTGTTTGTTTGTTTGTTTGTTTGTTTGTTTGTTTGTTTGTTTGTTTGTTTGTTTGTTTGTTGGTTAGTTGGTTAGTTGTTAGATTTATAACTGTAGTTTGAAGTGTGTTCGGCTCCGGAGCGGTGCCGACCGGCTCGGCTGGGAGTCATGCCGGCTCTTGGAGTCGGAGGCGGGGGGCTGGAGAAGCTCACCCGCCGGCATGGAGTTAAACTCTGTCCAGCTGTTACCTGCTCCGTTGAGGATTGCAGTTTAGCAATCGGAGAAATGGTCGGTTATGGCCCTGGAGAAGCTCACCCGCCGGCATGGAGTTAAACTCTGTCCAGCTGTTACCTGCTCCGTTGAGGATTGCAGTTTAGCAATCGGAGAAATGGTCGGTTATGGCAGTGTTAAGTCCGCATCCAGAATGAATAATGGAGTCGTGATCTTTCTGGACAGCGTTGATAAAGTGAACGTGGTTGTTGAACAAGGTGTGGTGATTAAAGACACCTTTGTTCAGGTAGTGCCGCTGGTTAATCCGGCCAAAAAGATCATTCTGTCAAAAGTCCCTCCATTCATTAGTAATGAAATGTTGCAGAGGGAACTGGTGAGACATGGACATTTAATGTCTCCAATTAAACTGATTCCTCTGGGCTGTAAATCTCCTCACCTGAAGCACGTGGTTTCCTTCAGAAGGCAGGTCTTCATGATTCTAAAGAACAACACTGAGGAGTTAAACTTGATGTTGAAGTTTAGGGTGGAGGAGTTTGACTACATTGTTCATGTGTCTTCAGGGAGAATGAAATGTTTTGGCTGTGGAATGGAGGGTCACCTCATCCGGACCTGTCCACAGAAACAAAATGCTGGGACACATAATGGTGAGCCTGCAGCACCAAGTCCAGAACAAGACAATACTCAGAGTACACATAGTACACAGCAGGATAATACTCAGAGTACACACAGTACACAGAAAGACAATACTCAGAGTACACACAGTACACAGAAAGACAATACTCAGAGTACACACAGTACACAGAAAGACAATACTCAGATGAGCTAGTCAAGATGAGGAGCACCTTCAGCCACAGACTCATCCCTCCTCGGCACAACACAAAGCGCCTGGGTCAGTCCTTCATGCTGGTAGCCATCAGGCTCCACAACCAAGGCTGACCCCCATATGACAACTATTAGGACTTTTAAGAAATTTAAACATGCACTATCTGGCGCACTTTACACTCACTTTACACTATACATCCTATATACCACTTTATTGCTGACTGCACATATGTACATATTACATTTATTTATTTATTGTACATACTACATTTATTTATTGACGGACTGTACACACTATGTTCACCCATTCACTCTGTATCTTTTATATCTCTATTATTGTCTTTAGAATTTTTGTATACCTTTACCTCTCCTGTGATTCACTCTGTTTGCTGATGTTGCTGCTTTGACACCTGAATTTCCCTCCGGGGATTAATAAAGGTTCATCTTATCTTATCTTATAAAGAAACATATAAAGAAAACTTTAAAAGACAGACAAACTGTTATTTATGTGTATTTATGTTGTTATTAAACTGTACAGGTAATATGGTGTGGCTAAAGTAATGGAGAGTGAGAGCTCTTGGTTTTTCTGAGGATCTGTGTTAAGAGGTGCTGTTCTCATTGGCTGGCCTTCGATGACGTCGCTGCTGCGGATTGGCTGAGGACGGCGGGGTTGGCCAATTTAACTTCCGGGTAAACAAACAGCTGATAGCAGGTCGATGGCTGTCAGCTGTTTTTGCCCAAATAATAATAATAATAATACAATAAACGGATTAAAAGTGAAGCCGAAATAACTACATAATGATGCTGATTAGTAAAAAGTCTAAATTCATGCTTTGTCAGGTCTGTTACCATGACGACAAGCAAACAACTTTTAAATTGCTTGTTTTCTGAATGGAGTCTGGTATGTATATATTGTTACACACCACTTATGTGATGAATGCTTTTGATACACATGCTTTAAAGGTCCCATATTTAAAAAAGTGAGATTTTCATATCTTTTATATTATAAAGCAGGTTTAAGAGCTTTATAAATACTGTTAAACTATCAAAACGCTCAATAAACGGAGAAATACACACAGCCCGTATCCAGAAATTGTGTGTTTGAAACAAGCCGTCAGGATTTTTGTCCATTTGTGATGTCACAAATATACAATATTTAGATCATCACACGGTTTTAAACGTAAACATTCTAAATGTGTCCCAGTTTATTTCCTGTTGCAGTGTATGTAAATAACATCAGCTGACAGGAAGTAAACATGGACCCAAGCTGTTGCCTAGCAACGCAATTCCTTTGAAATGAGCTAAAACGGAGCGTTTCAGACAGACAGTGAATACAGGTATATTCAGGCAGACAGGACGAGGAAAATAAAGTTTTTTCTTTTAACATTACAGCATGTAAACTTGTTCTAGTAAAAACACAAAACACAAGTATGAACCTGACAATGAGGACGATATGGGACCTTTAATATTTATATATATATATATTTTATATATATATTTTTATATATATATATATTTATATTTATTTATATATATGCATCATGGTTAATTGGTCACAGATTTTGTAGGCAAAATGCTAAGATTTATATTTAGTAGTAGTAAATAAATAAATAATAAACAATCAGGTCCTTTTGATGAGTATTTTATTATTATTATTTCACAATATATATATAATGGCTAAGATGCTGCTTTTCTATTGCAACACTTTCATCACTTCTTGCATCTACTGGGCGGTTTACCTGAAGACATAATAAGTTGCACAATGAAGACATGTAGTGATCCTCCCAGGGTCCAGAGTTAGGAAACAGCAATCACAATGTAGTTTTCCACTAACAATGTTGTTAACAAATGTTACACAAATAGATACATAAAGATATATATATATATATATATATATAAAAAGAGGTGATTTTACATTTACAGAATAAACTGACCATGTCATAAAATGATGAATATTGACCCAACTATAAACCTGATACAGCTGTTGTGACGTAGTTGGTGAGTATAGAGTTGTACGGTGACCTGTGGCATCTGCACATACTATACCTGTCAGAAGGACTTCATGACATGACGCAGCTTGTCTGTTTTCTTGCACAGAGCACATCACTGTCCTGTCAGTAGCAACAGTAGCCTGAGGGGTTAGAGGAGACATAAAGACTGTTGAATTCACGACAGACTGCCGGAAAAACCTGACTAAAATATCAGAATATGGCTCAGAATATAAGCTTAAGCAACAGATAGAGAAGTCATGGTACCTTGGCCAGCTGCTCCTGTTAATGCTGTATGTATGAGTATCACTTCCATACCACTTATTTTATTTAAAGGATAGTTTCTGTATTGACATGTCATGTGTCATCATGGGGGATTTTTCTTGTCTTGGCTGAGCAATCAAAGCCAATCTCCTCCTTGTCATCCATAAATGGAATACTTCTTCTTGAGTCACTGAGGTAGTTAGTTGCTCAACACGCCCACTCCTCCAACAACGCGTCTACTCCTCCTCAGCCTGTATATATATAACAGCTGACTCCAGCAACGCAAACACAAGTCACATTAAAGTGAGGAAGCATGAGGTCTTGCAGTCTGTGCATCGTACTGAGCCTACTGGCACTCACAGTTTACTGTGTGCCTACAACACCACCACCACCACCGGTCACTGTGCAGGATGAAGGCTTTGCAGAGGTGTGTATGTTTACATGCATGTGTTCTCACTACTTTGCATTTAAGATGTGCATTTTGGGGACTTTTCTCACCTTCATTTTACAGAACTACCTGAAGAACTTCTTCAACCTGACAGAGGAGAGAGGTCCAGCCACCAGACGGGGGATCAGCCCGGTGAGCAGGAAGCTGAGTGAGATGCAGAGATTCTTCGGTCTCCAGATCACCGGGACGCTGGACGCCGACACCGTGGTGATGATGAAGAAGGCCCGCTGTGGCGTCCCGGACGGCAACATCGCCCGTTTCTCCACGTTTGGAAGTAACCTCAAGTGGGAGAAAAAGAGCCTTACCTACAGGTGAACTGATCTGAAGTGAGAAAGTAAAGTGTGAGAGAGTAATATCATAGTAAGTCTAACTAATAATTCTTCTTGACTATTTGTATGACAGGATAGTGACCTACACACGTGACATGCCTGTGTCAGAGATAGATGACTCCATAGAGAAGGCGCTGCAGGTCTGGGCCAAGGTCACTCCTCTGAGATTCACAAAGATCAGCAGTGGCACCGCTGACATCATGATCTCCTTCGGCAGCCGATGTGAGTACAGAATGAGTTTCAGAGGTGGAAGAAGTACTCAGATCCTTTATTTAATAAAAGCAGAAAAAGTCTAAAAATACTCTATTACAAGTAAAAGTCCTGTATTCTCAGTGTTAATTATCAAAAGTACTCACTATGCAGAATGGCAGAGTGTTTAATTATTAATATTATATTATATTATATTATGTTATATTATATTGTATTGTATTATGTTATATCATATCATATTATATTATATCATATTATATTATATTGTATCGTATTATATTATGTTTTATTATATTATATTTTGTTATATTATATTGTATTATATTATATTATATTATATTATATTATATTATATTATATTATATTATATTATATTATGTTATATCATATATTATATTATGTTATATTATATCATATTATATTATATTATGTTATATTGTATTATATTATATTATATTATATTATATTGTATTATAGTATATTATATTATATTATATTATCTTATATCATATATTATATTATGTTATATTATATCATATTATATTATATTATGTTATATTGTATTATATTATATTATATTATATTATATTATATTATATTATATTGTATTATAGTATATTATATTATATTATATTATCTTATATCATATATTATATTATGTTATATTATATCATATTATATTATGTTATATCATATCATATTATATCATATTATATTATATTGTATCGTATTATATTATGTTATATTATATTATGTTATATTATATTGTATTATATTATATTATATTATATTATATTATCTTATATCATATATTATATTATGTTATATTATATCATATTATATTATATTATGTTATATTGACTTATATTATATTATATTATATTGTATTATAGTATATTATATTATATTATATTATCTTATATCATATATTATATTATGTTATATTATATCATATTATATTATATAATGTTATATCATATCATATTATATTATATCATATTATATTATATTGTATCGTATTATATTATGTTATATTATATTATGTTATATTATATTGTATTATATTATATTATATTATATTATATTATGTTATATCATATATTATATTATGTTATATTATATCATATTATATTATATTATGTTATATTGTATTATATTATATTATATTGTATTATAGTATATTATATTATATTATATTATCTTATATCATATATTATATTATGTTATATTATATCATATTATATTATATTATGTTATATTGTATTATATTATATTATATCATATTATATTATATCATATTATGTTATATTATATTGTACTGTATTATATTATATTATATTATCTTATATCATATATTATATTATATTATATTATATCATATTATATTATATCATATTATATGATATTGTATTGTATTATATTATATTACATTACATTATATCATATTATGTTATATTATATTGTATTATATTATATTATATTATATTACATTATATTATATTATATTATATTATATTATATTATATTATATTGTATTATATTATATTATATTATACTGTATATTAAAATAGTGCTGCATCATATTTTACATACTCTTCATGTACAGCATGTTGCATGGAAACTCTTGATCTCAAAAATAACTAGTAACTAAACACGTCAAATAAATGTAGTGAGGTATAAGTATGATATTTCCATCTGAAACATTGTGGACTAGAAGTATAAAGTAGCATGAAATTTAAATACTCCAGTAAAGTACACACACCTCAAGTAATGTACTTTAATATTTACCACTGATAACTTGAGCTTGTTGATCTGCTATGGTGTGTATTTGGGTGGCATATCCCTTAATTACTGGCAATGCAGTGCAGTTACATGATGTACCGTATATCACTCAACATAACAAAGAGACAACAATCATTCCACTGGTGGCGTGCTGGTGCCTGCAGGAACCATCTTTACCATGTGTTAAGGGTTAAGAGGGTGTTGAAAAAGGCTGGTTGTGATATCCCACAAAGAAAACTTAGCTATACAGAAGACATTTGTGTTGTGGGGTAAAATAGCAACGATGCATTTGGAACAGCCAGTTCTGAGTTTACAAAAATACAAGAAGTGTAGAGCAGGAGTCAGCAACCTGCGTCTCTTCAGCTCCTCTCCAGAGGCTCCCTGTGGATTTATAAACATGGAAATGAATAACTGTTCTTTGTTTACATTTTCATTTTTATTTATCGTTGTTGTAGGTCTATGGTACGACGGTACGACGGAGTATTAGGGCCACATTGAGGAAAAATAAATTAATCTGAGATTTAGAGAATAAAGTCATAATTTCGTAGTATCTGGTTGGAGTACTGGAGGTTGTAGGTTCCATCCTTATTTGGCAGGATGAGTTTTGAGGTCTTACTTCAAATAAACAAGTCAAATACAATAGCAAACACCGCATCAGTGTATCTGCTCAGATAGCTCAGTGTGGTAGATAACTGGTCGTAGTATCCGGTTTGAATACTGGAGGTTGTGGGTTCCATCCTTATATGACACGATGAGTTTTGAGGTCTTACTTCAAATAAACAAGTCACATACAATAGCAAACACCGCATCAGTGTATCTGCTCAGATAGCTCAGTGTGGTAGATAACTGCTCGTAGTATCCGGTTGGAATACTGGAGGTTGTGGGTTCCATCCTTATGTGACACAGTCTGTTTTCAGGTCTAACTTCTAATGACCAAGTCAAATATACGAAGAGAACAGTCCTCACTGCGTGTGGCATTGGTGGCTGGGTTGCTGAGTTCTGGTTCGGGCTGCGGCAGATCGGGGTTCAATCCCTACCCTCATCAGTGTCCGGTGCCCGACAGTGGTGTGAGACGAGCGTCTCCTCCCAGGGTTTACCAGAGATACAACTGAGGGGTTATGCATCAGTATATATGTTAAATATATACTTTTATGCGACGCATGTGATATTAAATGCGAAGTATAAATATATTTAATATAATAATATATATTATATAATATATTAAATAATGTTATATGCGTAGCATATAATATTATATGCGTCGCATAAAGTATATATATTAAATAATATCATATGCGTCGCATACAATATTATGTGCGTCGCATAAAAGTATATATTTAACATATATACTGATGCATAACCCCCCAGTTGTATCTCTGGTAAACCCTGGGAGGAGACGCTCGTCTCACACCACTGTCGGGCACCGGACACTGATGAGGGTAGGGATTGAACCCCGCTCTGCCGCAGCCCGATCCAGGAACTCAGCAACCCAGCCACCAATGCCACACGCAGTGAGGACTGTTCTCTTGGTATATTTGACTTGGTCATTAGAAGTTAGACCTGAAAACAGACTGTGTCACATAAGGATGGAACCCACAACCTCCAGTATTCCAACCGGATACTACGACCAGTCATCTACCACACTGAGCTATCTGAGCAGATACACTGATGCGGTGTTTGCTATTGTATTTGACTTGTTTATTTGAAGTAAGACCTCAAAACTCATCGTGTCAAATAAGGATGGAACCTACAACCTCCAGTATTCCAACTAGGTATTCCGTCCAGTTATCTACCACACTGAGCTATCTCACCAGATACACAGTTGCAGTGTTTGTTATTGTATTTGACTTCTTTATTTGAAGTTAGCCCTCAAAACTCATTGTGCCATATAAGGATCAAACACACAACCTCCCGTACTCCAACCGGATACTACATCCAGTTATCTACCACACTGAGCTATCTCACCAGATATGTTGATGTATTGTTTCTTTTTGTATTTGACTTCTTTATTTGAAGTAAGAGCTCAAAACTCATTGTGTCATATAAGGATCAAACTCACAACCGCCAATATTCCAACCAGATATCTACCAACCTGAGCTATTTCAAAAGTCATAACATAGCATGTAAAAAAAGTTGTGTTCGAAAAATGCTATTAAAAAAAAAAAAATTCATGAAAAAAAGGCATACTATTGTAGGACAAAAAATGTCATGAAAAAAGTAATATGTCAAAAATATTTTGAAAAAAAAGTCATTCTGTAGCATGTTGAAAATTTGTACAAAGAAAGTCGCAGTATAGTATGTCGAAAAATGTTCTTAAAAAAAGTCATATAGTATGCAGAATTTTTGGGGAAAAAAGTAATAGTATAGTACGTTGATAAATTCTTATCTACCACACTGAGCTATCTGCCAGGATACACTGGTGCAATGTTTCTTTTTGTATTTGACTTCTGCATTTGATTTGGCCCTCAAAAATCACTGTGTCACATAAGGATCAAACCCTAACCCTAACCCTAACCCACAAACTAGAGACCTAGAGCATTCAGAGGATGGATGGCTTTCCTAGCTAGATTGACAAGGAGAATTCTTGGAGAAATGTCCAAATGTCAAAAGGTTTTGATACCAAATCACAGCATGTCTTTTTCTACTGTGTTCCTCAAGGTCTTGGTGTCTTAATGTGGTCTTTTGGAGGGATTGTTGCTAATCTTTTATCAATTCTCCCAATGTAAAAGGAGGTTAAATTCAGCACCAAATCTGTGTAACAAATGGTATCAACCCAAAAAATGATGCAAGAACTTATGAGACATAATGTACACCCCTTCTATGTGGCATCTACTGTTGACTTTTATTATCTACTCCTGAACATCCCCTTTCCCCCAACCCTACCCCCCTACACAAGGGGCTGGAATGGTAAGAGGTTAAATTCTAGATGTGGGTTGAGCCCCTGCAATGGACTGGCTTCCTGTCCAGAGGGGTGTATGGCTAAACTGCTTCATGACTAAAAAAAAGCAGTAGATAATCTCCTTAGCAATGAGCCACATCAGCTCAAACAGGGCTTACTTTTAAGACTATAAACAGACTGACTACCCGTCAGATGAGTGTATTCTGTGCAGTTTTGATGCTCTTTCATCTAATGAAAACATCTCACTGAATTGAGGTGGAGTGATTAGGATGCTTACATATCCACCAATTAGGCCTCAGGGTAATACAAACTGCATGATGACAGTCTCTACATATATGTAGTCCTGTCACAGAGGAAAGTGAACCAACACACTTTAGATTTAACATTTGTTCAACGTGATTTTCTTGATAAACCAGTTTCTACTGTCTGTATTCACATCAGTGTGACTGATATGAGGTCAACTATTCACACCGTGAAGCAAAGAAACCCACTGCATTAAAAACACAACGAGCACAGATGAAGAACAAGAACTCCCAACACCTGCAGCTTCATCACATTCCTGCTGTTTCTAACGAAGACACACCTGCCAGGTGTTATTTACCTGCACTGTACGTAGACAAGGTTTCAGCCATAACTACCTGTACTGTAGGTGTCACAACTAACATTTATCAGACAATTAGACTCAACAACATGAACACAGTGATGCTGATCAGAGAGTATCAATCTGAATTATGATTATCAGCTGAAGAAGCACCTCACTGATATTCATTATTAACATTATACAGGACAACCTGACATTTATTGATCAGAGTCAAACTGTTACAACTAAATATACCATTAAAGTTGAACCCAGACTGAGCTGTCTCACCTTAAACAAGCTGATTACTTTAAACACGGAATATCTTTGATTTATGAAGTAAAGCACTAATGTAATATCATATGAATGACAGCTAAAATCATACTTTGTTTTGTTAAAAACTACCTCAGGTTACTTCCAAAGCCAGTTTGTGATTATTAATAAAAACGTATTATGTTGACAACTGTGCAGTGTTGGAGGAAGTATTCAGATCCTAAATAAATGTGCTAATACCACACTGTAAAAATACTCTGTTACAAGTAAAAGTCTTGCTTTGAAAATGTTACTTAAGTAAAAGTATGTAAGTATAATCAGGAAAATGTACTTTAAGTATTAAAATAAAGAAAACGTCCCCTGTGACTGTTAAACTATGACATATTATATCATTAGATAGATTTATATATAATAAAATAATTAAAAAGGAAAAGCAGCAAATCGTCACATTTGTGAAGCTGGAACCATGAAATGATTTGGCTTAAAAAATTACATAATCAAAAATAGTTGCCAATTAATTTCAGTCAATCGATTAATAAGTTAATCGACTAATAGTTTCAGCTGTACATTTTCACATGTTTGTAAAGTAACTAGTAACTAAAGCTGTCAGATAGATGTAGAGCGTAAATGCAGATAAATGGAGTAAGAAGGACAACTTGTCCCTCTGAAATGTCCTGCAGTAGAAGTATAAAGTGGCATGAAAGTAAATGTACTTTCTAACACTGTAACTGTGTAACATTAGGCCATCAAATCAGCAGAAAAACAGGAGATTGATTTATAGAAAATAATCTATTTAAATCACAATATTAGTGAGAAAAATCACAGCTTGATATATTTGTTTAAAATGTTCAGCCCAACTAGCTGTGAAGTAATATTTAAATGTAAAGTGGTTGGTTAACTAGCTACAGCCTCAGTAACATGAGATCTATGTAACATCACCCAGAGAAGGATCTTAACGCCCCCTAGTGGCCACGGTCGGTAACTACACCTGCATCAATATCAAGTTAGAGGAATTACATACAAGACACACTTCCGGTTACATCCTTCAAAATAAAAGAGAAAGAGATGTAGTTATGCTCTTTGTCCACAAGAGGGCAGTGTAATTATGATTTTAATCATAATGATTGTGACTAACTACAGCTGTTTAGGGTTAGGGTTAACAGCAGATCTCATTATTTTTTATCTTTATTTTATTGTTATGTTTTATTGTTTATATTTTATCATTTATATTTTGCTTTATCTGATCTTAATTAATTTATTATTATTATTAATATTATTATTTATTTTTTTGCCTGTATTTTGTTTTATTTGCACTCTTTCACACTTTGTGTTGTGCAGAGCCCCTAAAGTCTACAACTTTACCACTTTTAAATTTAATTTATTTACTATATTTTATTATTATTATTATTATTATTATTATTAATAATAATATTATTATTATTATTATTATTATTATTAGTAGTAGTAGTATAATTACTACTTGTTTTTTTTAATTATTATTATTGTTTATAATTATTCCCACCAGCTTAAAATGATCATTGTATTGGGATAAATAAAATAGTTTCTTATCTTATCTTATTTCTTAACTGAGGGTATTTGCTAGAATTGTTTAAATGATTTTATCTTATTTTATATATCTTTTTGTTTGTGGATTATTATTGACTTTTATTCTTTGTTTTTACAGTAGAGCCGTCTGTAACTCTGGTTGAAAGGTCTATAAAGAACATCACTCTGACATCTGCATAATGAGGGCCAGAACTTTTCATACTTTAGGTTGATTTTGATGCTAATACTTCTGTACTTTTACTGGAAAGCAGGACTTGTAGTATTTCTGCACTGTAGTATTAGTACTCTGACTGTGTATTAGAGTATGAAGTGAACAGCAGATGATCAGACTGTGACTTTAAGACTTTCACCTCAGTATCTGAGGGTCAATATTTGACTGTAATAAAACTGATAAAAGACGTGATTGTCGTTTTATTTCAGTCTGAATGCTTCGCTGACAGCATTATGAATCGATTTAGTCTGACTTCACAGTCATTTAACTTAAACTTTCTTCTTCTACTGCAGCCACCTTCTAACAATACATCTGATTATGTTCTTGCTGTAATATAAGTAATATTTAAATTATGTAAATCTCATCTAAATTCCTGGTCTCAAAGAGACATCTCTATCAAAGGCCGAATTCTTCTTACAGAAATGGAGTGTATTTCCCGATTCATCTACCCAGCTTACTCCTTATCACTTCCCAAAGATGCAATAAAAGCCATAAACCAAGCTAATTTCAGTAATATCTGGAAAAGGAAAACACACTATATTAAGAAAGGCACTATGGTTAAAGAATATGAGGAAGGTGGACTTAAGGCTATTGATATTGAATACATTAATGAAACTATTAAGATCATTTCTAAAACATGAAAAAAGGTTTTGGTTTCATATGCCCAGTGAAATTTTTACTAAACTAGGAGGCATCGGCTTCCTTCTTAGATGCAACTATGACTTCACAAAACTCCCCGTCAAATGATCCTTGTTTCATCAACAGGTTTTACTTTATTGGAAAATGATACACAAACATAATTATAGTCCCCATAAAACCCCAATACGGAATTGACGGAATGTATTACTTAAAAATAAATCCATATTTTTACAAAATTGGTTAGAAAAAGGAAAATGATCTGTGATGCATTTATTGGACAATACAGGAAACATTCTACCATTTGAGGACTTTTGTTCTAAACTCAGCCTCGTTGACAGAGGTCAGTATAACAATGTTGTCAAAGCAATCCCTCAAGCTGTAATTGTGATGGCATATCATTTATCTCAAGATAATGTAAACCCCAATCTCCCTTCACTTTTGGTGAATGGTCACAACCTCATTAACTTAAAACTACCTAACGTCACCTTTACTAAAGACTTATATCCGTTCTCTTCAAACAGAAATTCAATTCTAAAACGTTTCTCTAAAAAAGATGCTGAGAGTCTGAGATTGAAATTCTTTAAATGTCCTATTGCACCAAAAGTGAAGGAGGTTCACTTTAAGGTTCTCAGTGAAATATATATAATATCCCCCTCTGCTGAGTTCTTAAGAAACCGTTTTGGTTTTGATCACAATAACTGCTGGTTCTGTGATGAACACATTGAAACTACAGAACATTTATTTTATGAATGTATTTTTGCTAATGCTCTCTGGGATGATTTGCATTTTTGGTTGTCCACTAAATTTGTATTTTTTTCTAATCTAACAAAGGAAAATGTTATATTTGGTACAATTGTGAAAGATCCCGTACATGAATGACCTGGCAATCAATAATCCATAATCATTCTTTTTATACATACAAATAGATTCCTGAAATCAAGACCACATTTCTATGTTTTCCATCAGGAGCTGTGTCTTTACTTTTCATCTCTGAAACATATGAAGAAAAAGATGCTATGAAGCTTTCAATGTTAGTTGATGACCTGAACCTTACAGAGAACCCCTAAAGCACTATTATCACTATTATCACTGTTATCACTGTTATCACTATTCCCTTATTTTCACTCTTATGCACTGTATGCCTAGAACTGATCTGCAGAGGCACTTTGGGTTCAGAATATATGAATGAATAAAGACAAAGTGAAACCCAGGTCCAGGTGGAGGAGGTGGTGGAGTGTGGAGCAGAAGGAGTGGAGGAGTCTCAGTGTGTCTGCAGAGACTGTGCAGAAGGACAGATACACTGATGATACTCTGTCAGGTCCAGAGGAACACACAGGGATGATGGTGGTTAGAGATCAATACCAACATCTGATGAGAGAAGAAGAAGACACCAGAAGTCATCAATCAGTGTTTACAGAGACTCCCTTCATCAGCTGTCAGTCAGCATCCAGTATAAAGAGCAGAGGGACTTCAGTCTGTGCAGCGTAGCCAGCTTCCTTTCAGCTCTCATGTTAACGTATTGGAGTGAACACACTGAGCTCAGAGCTCACAGACCAGAGGCCTGTACTACGAAGCCAGTCCAACACACCCAGGGTATCTTCTCCTTATCTGGTTTAACTAACCCCTCAACCAAGATCCCGCTAAGCGGTCCTACGACAGTTCTGATCAACTCGGTAAGTCAACCCAGGGTTTCTCAGTCTGGCTGTGAGCGCGTTCACATAGAAGGGGCGGGGTTTGTAGCACATGACCAATCAGAGACATGGACCAGTCTACAGTTAGCAGAGCGGCACACTTTACAAACGCATACTAGACAAGTTAAACACATAATCCAGACTAGAATTAACACAGTTTAAACTGCCAAATGCAGGAAGGACGCATACGAGATGAGGACTAAATCCACAGTCTTGTTGTGTGTAAAATGACCTGTAACGTTGCTCTTAAACTAATCGGAGGCTTCAGCAGTCTGAGTTAGATGTGTTAGGGCTGGGTGACTTGGACAAAATCAAATATCACAATATCTTTTTGTGGAAATGACCAATAATAGAACAGCTAGAACAGTCTGGTAAGTTCAGAAAATGACATCACTTTACTGTAATTTAGACTTTAAAACCAGGAAGAGACAACACTTATGCCATATCACGATATTACTAGGGCTGTCAATCAATTAAAATATTTAATCAAGATTAATTACAAATGAATCACACATTTTTTATCTGTTCTGAATGAACTTTAAAGGCAGATCTGTCAAGTATTTAATCCTCTGATCAACATGGGAGTGGACTAATATGCTGCTTTATGTAAATGTATAAATATATTTATTATTGTAAATCAATGAACAACACAGATCAATGACAGATATTGATCCAGAAACCCTCACAGGTACTGCATTTAGCATGAAACAATATGCTCCAATCATAACATGTCAAACTGCAGCCCAACAGGCAACAACAGCTGTCAGTGTGTCAGTGTGCTGACTTGACTATGACTTGCCCCAAACTGCATGTGATGATCATAAAGTGGGCATGTCTGTAAAGGGGAGACTGTAAAGGGGTGTAAAGAGGTGCTGCAGCATAGCCGGTAGAAGAAAAGTAAAGTGATTTTTGAACATTAAAGCATGTAAACATGTTCTAGTAGAAACCTAAAATACAAGTATGAAGCTGAACATCAGCCTGATAGGTCCTCTTTAAAGGTCCCACATGTTCATACACAGACTGAACAGTAAAACGTCAGCTGTGATTACTGGACTTCAGCAGAGGTTCTGGTCTGTATAAAGACCACATGGTTACTAAATGTAACCATGGTTCTATGATGGTTCTATCTCTCAATGAGAGAACACACACTTTCTGATCAGAGTTGATGGTACGACAGTTTGATGGATGAGGACCACTGTCTCTATACATGATGTGATGCTGTCAGCTGTAATCCAGCTTTATTTCCTAGAGACATGAACACAACAACATCTTCTTCACATCAACTCTAACACATGATCACAACAAGCTTCTGGCTGATCTGATTGGCTGACTGTTCTCTCTCTCTCTCTGTGTGTCACCGTTCTCCTCTCACAGCTTAACGGAGGAAACACATCACAACAATACTGCTGAAACCAGCATGGACCGACTCCGACCCTCTACTTACTCCAGAGTCTCCAGTCTACAGTGTGGACTATCCATAAGATCAGACAGAAGCTTCACTCCTGAAGCCTTCAGGTTGTTTTCTCTCAGATCCAGCTCTCTCAGATGGGAGGGGTTGGACTTCAGAGCTGAGGCCAGAGAAGCACAGCTGATCTTTGACAAACTGCAGTCCCTCAATCTGAATAAAGAATAAATGATGAAGATAAAAATCACTTTATAATCCATGTCATGTCAACACACATCAATACCAAGCTGCTGATCTCTCTAAAATCAAATTCCATACTTCTCCATACTGCGTAGGAACCCTGAATATTAGTTCAGAGGATCTTCTGTATCCAGATGTGACCATTTACCAACAATGATAAACATTCATTTACTTTAACAACTAACAGTGGACATTTTCTACACTTTCTTTAAGAAACACAAGTCTTTAGTGACTGCAGACTGAATTTAGTTCAAGAAACATGAAAATATGAAGAAAAGGACATTAACAACTTTATGGATGTAAGTTATGTTTGTACATAAATCAGGTTCAATTGTTAATTAAACATATAAGATCTATAAGAGTAACAGAGAGTCAGTGAACTGACCTCAGAGTCTCCAGTCTACAGTGTGGACTCTCCAGAAAACCACACAGAAGGTTCACTCCTGAATCCTGCAGCTCGTTGTTACTCAGCTCCAGCTCTCTCAGATGGGAGGGGTTGGACTTCAGAGCTGAGGCCAGAGGAGCACAGCTGATCTCTGACAAACTGCAGCCAATCAATCTGAATAAAGAATAAATGATGTAAGTTTAGAAGACAACGTTCCTGCTTGAAATCATTCAATGTTTAATAATGTGTTCAGAGCTGAAGAAGGTTTAGAACGTAGAAGTTTAGAAAATGTAAACTCCAAACACCTGAAGCCAACAGGATGCAGGTTAAAAACTGTCAAATACAAACAGTGAAACAGAGCTCTCATTAATATTAATGACAACGTGCTGCTACTTCAATAAAGACGTAGTGACTTCACCTCTTAAACTCTGACAGCTCCACCAGTGGATCCATCTATACAAACTCATGTTGAGCAGCCAAACACAAATAAGAACCACAGAAACTGATTCAAGATTCAACTCAACATCTCAAAGTTTATAAAGATGTCAAAGATGTCAGGATGGATTTTGGGGAAATGTGAACAAAAGATATTTAAGATAAGACATCTACAATATATATATTTGAGGAATAGTGGAGTCATAAAATCAAAGCATCTTCAGTTTAAACTCTTCAGTCAGTAAAAGCATCATATAGCTTCATAACATTTATAGAAAAAACAAATACTGAATATATTTGTTATTGTCTGATAGCTGAAATAGATTATTTATTTATTCTTCATATTTATGTTTTTTTATATAATTTATTTTTACCTGATGAAAGTCAGGTGTTGTGATATTTGAAGGTTTCAAATGTGTAGCTCAACATTGCTCTGCCACAGTCAATGGACTAAACCACTGAAGAAGAAAATGGACTTTAGCATTAAGAGACTCAGTGTGGATCAGTATAATATCAGCCTGATGTCTGCAGTTTAGTGTCACCACAACTATCACATCATATTAATCTCAGTACACAAGTAAAAAATGGTGTCTGACCTCAGAGTCTCCAGTCTACAGTGTGGACTCTCCAGAAAACCACACAGGAGCTTCACTCCTGAATCCTGCAGCTTGTTTCCACCCAGATCCAGCTCTCTCAGATGGGAGGGGTTGGACATCAGAGCTGAGACCAGAGAAGCACAGCTGATCTCTGACAACCTGCAGCTCCTCAATCTGAATAAAGAATAAATGATGAAGATAAAATCACTTTATAATCCAGTCAGATGTGTTCAGGTTTTAAATGTGTAGCTCAACATCACTATGTCCTAATCAATGATCTTTTCCCTAAAATGAGTAGAGTGACTTTGTCATTGTGTTATTGTGGATCATCATAATGTCAGCCTTCTACAGACATCATCCAGATGTCACCACAACATTCATACAGCTGTTCATGTCAACACACATCAATAACATGCTGCTGATCTCTGTCAAGTCTGGTATTAGAGGATCAATATTAAATCAGACTTGTTGGACTTCATTACTTCATTTATTACATGGCCTTCTTCTCACTGTATCTGGGAGCTTAGCAGGTTTATGTCATTAACAGGAAAGGTCCACATTTGTTCAAGTGTGTCTGTAAACAACAGCCACATGTCATATGTACATTAAAAGAGTTATTGGTGGCAGTAATCATTCCTCCTGTGAAGTGGTGCCTTCATAACACAACTACACTGTAAGAAATGACTTCAGAAGTTCAACTGAAACTAATATGAAGATTCAGCAGTCTGAGTCCGACAAATCAAAGTTACAGACTGTTTCGTACCAAATTCCCTCTTTGAGTTACTAATCCTCCTGCAGCTCAACAAGGAAACTGTCACACACGACATACTGACTGGATACATACTAAGGCTGGGCAATATATCCATATTATATCAATATCGTGAAATGAGACGAGATATCGTCTTAGATTTAGGATATCCTAATATCTAGGGTTGTCAAAGTTAATCGTTTTAACGCCACCATTTTCTTTAACGCATTAACGCAATCGATCTTCCGGAGGTTGTAGCGGCTCAGTTTTAAAGCTAGAGTGAAGATACTGGTATCATCTGAAACTACAGAACCTGATGAATCCATCGGTACCAACCAGGTCATACTACTACTACTACTACTGCTACTACTACTACTACTACTACCACTACTACTACTACTTCTACTACTGCTACTGCTACTACTACTTCTACTACTGCTACTGCTACTACTACTTCTACTACCACTACTACTACTACTTCTACTACTGCTACTGCTACTACTACTACTACTACCACTACTACTACTACTTCTACTACTGCTACTGCTACTACTACTTCTACTACTGCTACTGCTACTACTACTACTACTACTACTACTACTACTACTACTACTGCTACTACTACTACTACTACCACTACTACTACTACTTCTACTACTGCTACTGCTACTACTACTACTACTACTTCTACTACTGCTACTGCTACTACTACTTCTACTACTGCTACTGCTACTACTACTACTACTACTTCTACTACTGCTACTGCTACTGCTACTACTACTACTACTACCACTACTACTACTACTTCTACTACTGCTACTGCTACTACTACTACTACTGGTACCATAGTAAACTACAGAACCTGATGAATCCATCGGTACCAACCATGTCAGACTAGCTGGTCATGAAGGAGGTTAAATAACACTCCTAACTGTCATGTCCATGTCCAAAGGGGTCCCTTGACCTCTGACCTCCAGATCAGTGAATGTAAATGGGTTCTATGGGTACCCACGAGTCTCCCCTTTACAGACATGCCCACTTTATGATCATCACATGCAGTTTGGGGCAAGTCATAGTCAAGTCAGCACACTGACATACTGACAGCTGTTGTTGCCTGTTGGCTCTCCCTTTAAGGTACATTTTGGACGGATAAATAATGTGTGATTCATTTGCAATTAATCGTTTTTAAATATTATAATGGATTGACAGCCCTAGTAATATCGTGATATGGCATAAGTGTTGTCTCTTCCTGGTTTTAAAGGCTGTATTACAGTAAAGTGATGTCATTTTCTGAACTTAACAGACTGTTCTAGCTGTTCTATTATTGGTCATTTACACAAAAAAATATTGTGATATTTGATTTTGTCCAAGTCACCCAGCCCTAACACATCTAACTCAGACTGCTGAAGCCTCCGATTAGTTTAAGATCAACATTACAGGTCATTTTACACACAACAAGACTGTGGATTTAGTCCTCATCTCGTAACACTCAGGTTAAACGGGGATTGCTTCACATACAGAAGGAATGATGGCAGACATCAATAACTCTTTGAATGTACATATGAACATGTGAGTATTGTATTCAGATAGATTGGAAAAATATGAACCTGCAAAGATGTTTCTGATGCAGAATATTTATTTGGTTTTTGATTCAAATAATTAGACAATGCTGACATGAAAACAGAGCACAGTTAGATCTGCTGTCAAAAAGAACATGGGAATAACTTAGAACCATAGAAACCTCTGATTAGATGGTGTCGTTCATAATCATCACTGATGTGCCTTTAAGTTGGTGCAATACGTGTTTGTTGAAGAGTGCTGCACCTTTAGACATGTTCAAATAGAGAGCTACAGGAATGAGTCCTAAAACCCAGAAATGAGTCAGCATTTTAGCACTTCATGTTTCCTTGTCTGCAGGTCAATGGGTTTTTAGTTAGATGCCTGTAATAAGGTCTGTGGTTAAAGGTCCAGTGTTTAGGATCTGGTGGTATCTAGCGGTGAGGTGAGGAGATTACAACCAACTGAAGCCTCTCCTGTGTGCCAAGCGTGTTGGAGAGCTACGGTTGCCGACGTGAAAACGTGAATGTCCCTCTCTAGAGCCATCTGGAGCAGAGCCAGTGTGCAGAGAGAGAGTGTCTACAAACTACATAAACTACAGTCAGTGAACTGACCTCAGAGTCTCCAGTCTACAGTTTGGACTCTCCAGTGCAGCAGAAAGCAGCTTCACTACTGAATCCTTCAGCTCGTTGACACTCAGGTTCAGCTCTCTCAGATGGGAGGGGTTGGACTTCAGAGCTGAGGCCACAACTTCACAGTGAGTATCTGAGATCCAACAGCTAGAAAGTCTGTGATGACACAAATAATACAAAATATGTTATTATGAAAGAGGACAGTTTATATTTACTTCATGCATTTGATGACTAAACAGTTTGATATATACTTCTCTGATTAACATTTGCTCCTCACATCAGTGGTTCAGCTAATCTTATCTCACTGTTTGACATGAAACAATAATTCTCATCACTCTCTCTCAAACCTGCAGACTTTTAATCTTTGTTTTTCTTTAATCTTGCAGATGAAGAGAGAGAACATGTAGTTACATTGAGGCTTCCCTAATGTCCAGTCTGTCAGTGTGATCTGATCCCAGGTCTGTCTCCACAAAGTTAGCATGAGGCCTTATTGATTAGAAAAGCATTTTTAAAACTCAGTGAATAAGTAATAATAACACAATTGATGAAGTTGACCTCTCTTTGCTAGCTACCTGCTGCTGTCAGGTTCACGTCCATAAATGGGAAAATTCAGTGACTGCTGCCAAACGGTAGAGAAATGAAACAGATCGTGTAATAATATCAGACCTGTACATAATTAAACATTCATATAATTAGATATATTATTCATCAGACCGCTGTTATTGGTGGAAGCTGTGTATTTCCTGTTACTACTCTTCTCTACAGCAACAACAGAGAGAAACACCTGAGTTTCCTTCTGTGAGGAACAGAATAAAAGGAAAGACTTAAAAACACGATGATGGAACACAACTTGACTTCATGAGCAATAAAATGCACCATTGCTCGATTCAACACACTCAGGGGTTTTACAACGACAGTCTTTGTCTCGTATGACCAGTAGTTTACGGTGGCTAATGTTAGAGTTGGGTCGATTTTCGGTTTAGCCGCTCCGGTCTGGTCCGGTCTGGTGTACGAGCTTGAACCGGTTTGATTTAATGTTAACCGGTGGAACCAACATTTGTCATTATGACACGTTCTGGCAAATTAAAAAGTAGCAGACATCAACAACCTGTGCCGACAGAGACACAGTGCTAAATCCAGCCTGTATTTGCAATATGACAACGTGATTAACGTAATATTATGATGTTATGTTGGTTTATAAACAAGAAGAGGTTTGTTTACTAGGAAGTTCATGTGTTTTTTGGGGTGATGAGACGAGACATGGCAGAGCTGGTCTCAAAGGAAACTAAAACTGTGGCAACATCTGGACTTACACAGCTTTTCTGCAGTTCCTCACAGCTGGAATCAGTCTCAGTCGTCCCTGATCTGTTGTGTTGTACTTCTTCAGGTACAACTCATCCAGAACCTCCTCTGACATCTGCAGCATGTAGGCCAGAGCTGAGCAGTGGATCTCAGAGAGGTTCTTCTCTGATCTGTTCTCTGACTTCAGGAACTCTTGGATCTCCTGATGTACCGAGTGGTCGTTCATCTCCGTCAGACAGTGGAAGATGTTGATGCTTCTGTCAGGAGAGACTTTATCTCTGTTCATCTCCTTCAGGTTGTTGATGATTCTCTGGATGATTTCTGGACTGTTGTCTGTCCGACCCAGCAGACCTCCTAAGAGCTTCTGGTTGGACTCCAGAGAGAGGCCATGAAGGAAGCGAACAAACAGGTCCAGGTGGCCATTTCTACTTTCAAGGGATTTCTCCATGGCTCTCTTCAGGAAGTCATTTAGAGATGGGTAATGGTCATTGTTGCCACGACTAGCATTGCTTCCAAAATACTTAGAGATGTTCTTGAGAAAAGACTTTAGGTTTGACTCTCTGTGGTTGAAGTCTTTTCCCAGGAAGGCCTCCAGTATCTCTGTGTTCCTGTTTGTGTAACAGTGGAACATGTAGACGGCAGCCAGAAACTCCTGAATGCTCAGGTGAACAAAGCAGTAAACTGTTTTCTGGAAGATCACACTCTCTCTTTTGAAGATCTCTGTACAAACTCCTGAGTACACCGAGGCCTCTGTGACATCCAGACCACACCGCTCCAGGTCTTCTTGGTAGAACATGATGTTTCCTTTCTCCAGCTGTTCAAACGCCAGCCTCCCCAGCTTCAGAAGAACTTCCCTGTCAGCCTCCGTCAGCTCCTGTGGACTCGTCTCATGTCCCTCACCGTACTTCTGCTTCTTCCTCTTTGTCTGAACGAACAGGAAGTGTGAGTACATGTCAGTCAGGGTCTTGGGCAGCTCTCCTCTCTGGTCTGTAGTCAACATGTGGTCCAGAACTGTAGCAGTGATCCAGCAGAAGACTGGGATTAGACACATGATGTGGAGGCTCCTGGATGTCTTGATGTGTGAGATGATTCTGCTGGACACCTCTTCATCACTGACTCTCCTCCTGAAGTACTCCTCCTTCTGGGCGTCAGTGAAGCCTCGTACTTCTGTTACCCTGTCAACACATGCAGGAGGGATCTGATTGGCCGCTGCAGGTCGGGAAGTTATCCAGACGAGAGCTGAGGGAAGCAGATTCCCCTGGATGAGGTTTGTCAACAGCACGTTGACTGATGACTTCTGGGTGACATCAGACACAACCTTCTTGTTCTTGAAGTCCAGTGAAAGTCTGCTTTCATCCAGGCCGTCAAAGATGAACAGAACTTTACAGTCAGCGAGCTTCTCTGCTGTGACCTTCTGTAATGTTGGATGGAAAACATGGAGCAGCATGAGAAGACTGTACTGCTCATCTCTGATCAAGTTCAGCTCCCTGAACGAAAGCAGAACCACCAGACTGACATCTTGGTTCTCCAAGCCCTCTGCCCAGTCCAGAGTGAACTTCTGCACTGAGAAGGTTTTTCCAACGCCAGCGACGCCGTTCGTCAGAACGACTCTGATGTGTCCCTGTTGGTCAGGTAAGGCTTTAAAGATGTCGTGGCACTTGATTGGAGCGTCATGGAGGGTCTTCTTCTTGGAAGCTGTCTCAAGCTGCCTCACCTCATGTTGGGTATTAACCTCTTCACTCTGTCCCTCTGTGATGTAGAGCTCAGTGTAGATCCTGTTGAGGAGGGTTCCACTTCCTGTTTCATCACTTCCTTCAGTTCCTTCAGTCACACGTTCACATCTCTTCTTCAGACTGATCTTATGTTCATCTACAACCTCCTGCAGACCTCTATTCAGACTGATCTTATGTTCATCTACAACCTCCTGCAGACCTCTATCTGCTGAAACAGAGAAACAAAGTTTAAGACAAAACACAGAAACTTATTATTTCTAATGCCAATATGAAAATAATCAATATAAGAACATATAAAGAAGTAAAGGTTATAAAGTCATCTTCCCTTCTTGAAGTCTAAACTAACGTCAACGTGATTTTTATATTTATTTGTAATAGTGTTTCAACGTGTCGCTCTGCAGGACCAGACGTGTGTTTGTAAGTCAGAGAAGGAGACTGTAGCAGGAAAGATAATGTTGTTCAAAGTCTGTGGCTCCTGTTCAGTTCAGTTCAGTTCAATTTATGTTTATATAGCGTCAAATCATAACAGAAGTTATCTTAAGATGCTTTTCATATAGAGCAGGTTTAGACCGTACTCTATCATTTAGAGACCCAACAAGAGATCCTCCATGAGCATGTATTGATATACGACAATGACAAGAAGATAACTCCCCTTTCATCAGTGTGTCTGTCTGTCTGGGATAGAACAGTGATGTTGTTGCTTTACAGAGATTAATAGTTCTCCATCTATGCAGATGGAGAACAAACATCATTCTGATTGGTTGATGCAAAGACGGAGTGCTATCATAAAAACAAAACATACAAATATAAAATGATTTCTCTTGGGTTCAGATTCAGAAAGGAAGTGATGCAGAGCAGATATGTCTGGTGGAGCAGATCTGAAACAGTTGTTACAACAATAGTCAGTGAATTAAAACAACAAGTTTCCAGACATGAAGACATCAGCAGACACATCTACAGTCTTACTTTGGACAGTGCTGGTCTGACTGGCTGTCTGAGGTCCAGGTCTTGTTCTGGTCTGACTGGCTGTCTGAGGTCCAGGTCTTGCTCTGGTCTGACTGGCTGTCTGAGGTCCAGGTCTTGTTCTGGATCTGGACATCGGCTCCTCCACAGAAGCATGACTCCTCTTCTTCTCTCTGTGGAGACATTACTTTATTACTAAAATCATGTGTTGATTGTTGCTGAAGAATATCCAGACTTGTCCGACACTGAAGCTCAGATGGTCACAGAGAAGAGTTAAAGTGTTGGTAGTGAATTCAGCATTCAGTCTGTGATGAAGATGTTCCTTTATTTGAACTCTCCTGCTTTAATAAACTAGAATTAGCTGCTTTTCCTGTCTGACTGTCTTATTGAACATTTAGTGATCTGGCTGAAGTTTGTTTATTAAAGAGGAACAACGGACATTTTTAAAACATTAATATTAATCTATTCTAACAAGGAACACCAGTGTTACATGCTGTGTGTCTCAGACTGCTGGTCTACCTCAATATTTAGACCACTTCTAACCTCAGTTCAATCCTAACTAACTCAAACTAAACTACCCAAAGTGACTGTGAATCAGTAAAGGACATAATCAGCTCTCTTTGGCCACTTTTAAATCATTGATATTATTCTGGAGGCTATATAACATGATGGGAGGAAAAAGAACTGCAACTTGCTCATGGACCTCATACTGTGAGGGCACGCCGGGAAACCACAAGGTGGCAGCGTCACATGTCTCTCCTCTACAGTCCACAGGGAGGAAACGGACTCAGACACTTTGGCAGTAAAGTAATAAAATGTTGGATTAACACTCACCCTGCCTCAGTCTACAGTCTTCATCCTTCTGCTCTGTTATTCATCTACAGGAAACCTTTGACCTTTGAGTTTATATATGAGGGCGTGTGTATCACACAAATCAGCTTTATAACACGGAGTGTTCATGAGAATCTCTTTTAGCTTGAACAGGTTGAATTAAAATGAGTTTTGGTCAAATGTTATCTCATTTTAATGTTTAAATCAATGTGGTTAAAGACTAATGTGCTTTTTCAGACTTGTATGACTAAGATTCTTCTCAACACCTGGAAAAAAAACTATTGTCTGTTGCATAATAAATAATAATTTAAGCCATTTTCCTGAGTTGCAACTCTTTTTCATAATCCAAACATAGATGGTAGCCAGAAACGACACTTCTTCTTGCTCAGTTAGTACAACATGAAGCTGCATGTTGAGGAATATAAATCTGTTAGCAGAACGTTTAGTCTTCATCCTCAATGCATCATCATCCATCAGGTCAGCTTACAGTAGAAACAGTCTCTTACTTTGACTCTGAGGGTCCAGGTTCATTACTGAAGTCTGGAGTATTCCACATGGACCCGTCACTCTTCATAGACAGACAGCTGGGTACTGGAGACTCTGCTCTCTGTCTGGACTGAACTCTGCAAACACCAAGATGATTTACTTCACATCATATGAATCTCTTTTTAGGTCATTAAGGTCGCTCTAAACACACAAACTACTGCTGCTGTCGACAATAAGGAGGTTTAAAAGCTTGTTTTCTTAGATTAGATTACATCTTCTCTAGGTGACTGACAGCTGTCACAGATACTAAGAGGAAGAGCTTATTTGATGAAGTCTGTTAAATTGTAGTTGGCAAATACATTTGTGTAGAAATGTGAATATAGCAGCTGTCTTACTTTGTGTCTGAGGGTGCAGGTTCATTACTGAAGTGTAGAGGAACATCTTTAGATATTGCTAAACCAAGCAATATTGGTTGTTTGATCTTCACCAGAGTTTGAATGAGCTTTCACACCGGCCCAAACAAACCGTACTAACAGTACAGACCTAAGTTTGTTTTAACCCAACAGAACGGGTCATGAGTGAAAGCAACCTGTTTCACCAGCAAGGGAGTAAATAGAGAGAGAGAGCAGAACAAAGCGTAACCCGCTGACGGGAGCAGTTGATGATGATTATCTCCTTTAGTAGGTCATATATCACGGCTAGTTAGAGATACAACCCAAAGTTCTACCAAAGTTCAGCATCGCTTTAACTGTGATTAGAAGTTACTGGTGACCCAGACCTTTGTCCAGCGATATCTCTGTCTATTCTACTGCTAATGGAAATATTCATCCTTCTGCTCTGTGATTCATTTACAGGAAACATTTGACCTTTGAGTTCATCTATGAGGGCGTGTGTATCACACAAATCAGATTTATTGTCTGTTGCATAATAAAAAATAATTTAAGCCATTTTCCTGAGTTGTAACTCTTTTTCATAATCCAAACATAGATGGTAGCCAGAGATGACTCTTCTTCTTGCTCAGTTAGTACAACATGAAGCTGCATGTTGAGGAATATAAATCTGTTAGCAGAACGTTTAGTCTTCATCCTCAATGCATCATCATCATCCATCAGGTCAGCTTACAGTAGAAACAGTCTCTTACTTTGACTCTGAGGGTCCAGGTTCATTACTGAAGCATTGAGGTTCATATATGGAACTATATAACTATATAAACAAACTGCAACTTGCTCATGTACGCTGATATTGAGAGGACGCTCCAGGAAACCACCAGGTGGCAGCTTCATCACGGTAAACAGTGACTTCCTGTCAGTGCTGATATGAATGGAGTATAGAATCTCAACAACATTTGCAATCTAAATAAACACGCTGTCACTTTCTGAATCTATTTTATGTGTTAACAATAAACACTTCTAAGAAAGGGAAAGGGTGTCAGACCTCTCTGACTTCTTTAGTCTTCCAGTAGTTATAGTTTATACAAGTGCTGTCCACTGGAACGGAGAGAGTTGAAATGCTATACTCCATTCATATCTCCACTGAGGTGATTGAACTGAGGTTAGAAGTGGTCTAGATATTGAGGTAGAGCATCAGTCTAAGACACACAGCATGTAACACTGGTGTCCTGATGTTCCTTATTTAACTCCTGACGAACGCAGTACGCAGTATACAGTACATAGTGCATACTGCGTTCCTCAGTAGTATGCACTATGTGACGGTTAAAGTGATGTATTTAGCAGAATGCTAGACCAGGCTTTAGCCTTTAAACCAGCTCTTAAAGGGGAGATGCTTTACAGATGCTTTTTCACCACATGTTGCACAGTTCTGATGTGCACTGATTCAAGATGACACCCAGTAGGTCCTAACAGCTGATTCTAGGAGGAGTCAAACCAACAACATATTCAGAGGACCAATATGAGGAACTGAATTACACATTTGAAGCTCATTCTTCCAGATCTTTAGACCATTTCACAGTTGTGAACGTAAACATTCCAGATGTGTCCCCGTTTATTTCCTGTTGCAGTGGATCTGAATGAAATCATGATTTAAATTGATGATAAATTGTGAAATGGAGGTTCTCAGGTGTTTTGTTACAGAAATACAATCAGTAGTTTGTGTCTCTAAAACCCAGACTAAGATCCATCTGAGGTTGAAACAGTATCTGCACTAATAGTTCTGCATCAGAATATAAATCTGTAAGCAGAACATTTAGTCTTCATCCTCAATGCATCATCATCCATCAGGTCAGCTTACAGTAGAAACAGTCTCTTACTTTGACTCTGAGGGTCCAGGTTCATTACTGAAGTTAATAGGTCTCCACATGGACGAGTCACTCTTCATAGACAGACAGCTGGGTACTGGAGACTCTGCTCTCCGTCTGGACTGAACTCTGCAAACACCAAGATGATCTCTGAGAGAGAGACAGAGAGAGACAGAGAGAGACAGAGAGAGACAGAGAGACAGAGAGAGACAGAGAGACAGAGAGAGACAGAGAGACAGAGAGAGACAGAGAGAGACAGAGAGACAGAGAGAGACAGAGAGAGACAGAGAGAGACAGAGAGAGAGACAGAGAGACAGAGAGACAGAGAGACAGAGACAGAGAGAGACAGAGACAGAGAGAGACAGAGAGACAGAGAGACAGAGACAGAGAGAGACAGAGAGAGAGAGAGAGAGAGAGACAGAGAGACAGAGAGACAGAGAGAGACAGAGAGACAGAGAGACAGAGAGAGACAGAGAGAGAGACAGAGAGACAGAGAGAGACAGAGAGACAGAGAGACAGAGAGAGACAGAGAGAGAGACAGAGAGAGACAGAGAGACAGAGAGACAGAGAGAGACAGAGAGAGAGACAGAGAGAGACAGAGAGACAGAGAGAGACAGAGAGACAGAGAGAGACAGAGACAGAGAGAGAGAGAGACAGAGACAGAGAGAGACAGAGAGACAGAGACAGAGAGAGACAGAGAGACAGAGACAGAGAGACAGAGAGACAGAGAGACAGAGACAGAGAGAGACAGAGAGACAGAGAGACAGAGAGACAGAGACAGAGACAGAGAGACAGAGAGAGACAGAGAGACAGAGAGACAGATATTTGTGGTCTGATTAGTAAATTCATCTAAACTGGGTTGAAAAACGATGCAACTTGGTTGCCGTGGTGATGAATGACGTCAGACTATGAATCTCTGTTTGAGGAAGAGCGACCCGATTCCAACCCCCCCCCCCTCCACCGTCTCCCTACCCACTTCCTGTCTGTTGGCGTGGAGGCTCCGCCATATTAAGAGCCATTCCAAACCAATCACTGGGGACAGGAAGTGAGTCATAAAACCCTCCGACAGCGAGCTGCATCGATGACGACTCAACCAGCTGAACTCACTGACGACGTGCAACGCCGTTCAGTGATCCCATGTCAGTTCCGTGTGACTACCGGTACAAACATTTACTGTAAACTGATCAAACTGACATTTCATTTATTCTACTTTATGTCTTACAGACGTCTTCTACATGAAGTAAATAGATTGAGGATCACATATACCCTCATCCAGTCTAGAAAACGGTACACATGTTCACTACATTGGAAATTGTTAATTATATATATATATACGTAGATATATACTAATAATAATAATGTGTAGCCCTATCAGGAGCAAAAGCCCCATCATTTATCATATCTCCAACAGTGCAATACTGACTTAACAGTGTAATAATTCAGATGTGTAATAATCTGGTTTCTTCCGGCATTAACTCTGCATGGATTTAAACATTTATATTATTTGCATAGACCTTATTTATTTTTAATAATTTTTTAATTTGAATATGAGTTTATTTTTATTTATTTATATATGTTTGTATTTATTTTTTATTTTTGCACTTTTTTAAATTATTTCTTTTTGCATTTCTTTTTTATTTATTTCGTTTTACATTTATTTTTTATTTATTTCGTTTGCATTTCTTTATTTTTACTTTTTTTATTTATTTATCTTTGCACTTTTATATTTATTTATTCTTGCATTTAGTTTTTATTTATTTATTTTTGCATTTATTTATTTTTGAACTTTTTTATTTATTTGTTTTTTATTTAGTTTTTATTTAGTTTTTATTTATTTCTTTTGCATTTTTTATTTTATCACTTTGTATTTATTTATTTATTTTTGCACTTTTTTATTTATTTATTTTGCATTTTTTATTTATTTGTTTTTGCATTTTCTTTTTTATTTATTTATTTTTGCACTTTTATTTAATTTTTTTTTTTTAATTTATTCATTCATTTTTGCACTTTTTTATTTCGTTCTTTGTGCATTTATTGTTTATTTATTTACTTTGCATTTTTTATTTATTTGTTTTTGCATTTATTTATTTTTATTTATTTTTACATTTATTTATTTTTGCACTTTTTTTATTTAATTTTTTTTTAAAAAATGTATTCATTAATTTTTGCAATTTTTTATTTCGTTCTTTGTGCATTTATTGTTTATTTATTTACTTTGCATTTTTTATTTCTTTGTTTTTGCATTTATTTATTTTTATTTATTTTTACATTTATTTGTTTTTGCACTTTTTTATTTATTTGTTTTTGCACTTTTTATTTATTTTGTTTTTTTTGCATTTATTTATTTTTGCACTTATTTATTTAATTATTTTTGCATTTATTTATTCATTTATTTTTGCACTTTTTTATTTCTTTCTTTGTGCATTTATTTTGGATTTATTTACTTTGCATTTTTTATTTCTTTGTTTTTGCATTTATTTATTTTTATTTATTTTTGCACTTTTTTATTTAATTATTTTTTCATTTATTTATTTTTTCTTCTGTTCTGAGATGTTGTTGTTAAATGTTAAATATACTGATGAAGAGGAGGAGGATGAGGGTTGTCGAGAAATGTTTGTTCAGCTTCAGTTAACAAATACATTTTAGTAGAAATTTTGAAATAGAAAAACAAAAATCAATAGCAAATTGGTAGAGGAAAGATAAAATGAGTGGTATAGATGAGTTAGTAGCAGCTGTCTTACTTTGACTCTGAGGGTCCAGGTTCATTACTGAAGAATAGAGGATACTTCATGGACCGGTCACTCTTCATAGACAGACAGCTGGGTACTGGAGACTCTGCTCTCCGTCTGGACTGAACTCTGCAAACACCAACATGATTTTATTCACATCACATGAATCCTTGATGAATTCTCTTTTAGGTCATTAAGGTCGCTCTAAACACACAAACTACTGCTGCTGTCAACAATAACGAGCTTTAAAGGTTTGTAGCCGTTTTCTTAGATTAGATTACATCTTCTCTAGCTGACTGACAGCTGTCACAGACACTAAGAGGAAGAGCTTATTTGATGAAGTCTGTTAAATTGTAGTTGGCAAATACATTTGTGTATAAATTTAAATATACAAACACAAAATCAACAGAAAACATGGTATTGTCAGAGGAAACTACAAATGAGTCCTATAAATGAGTTAGTAGCAGCTCTCTTACTTTGACTCTGAGGGTCCAGGTTCATTACTGAAGTCTGGAGGACGATCTAAGGACCGGTCAGTCTTCATAGTCAGACAGTCAGAGACTGGAGACTCTGCTCTGTCCTCCTCTTCCTCCTCACAGTCAATCATCTTCTGATCTGAAGTCAGTCTGAGAGGTTAAACAGGAAAGGAAACAAGTTTGTACAAGAGTCACAGGCGAGACTGAGAGGGTCTTTCCCATTTGTTCTTTTATACGGCTTGACTCCTCTCCTCGACTCCTCTCCTCGACTCCTCTCCTCAACTCCTCTCCTCGCGTCTTAGTCCCGTCCACGGGAGATGCGAGCGGAGGAGGCGAGGAAACGACTCGAGGAGAGAGGAAACGAGGAAATATGTTTTTAGAGACATGAGACGTCCTTTCCTCTGAAGCGTCACGTGAAGCGACGTCCGTTTCTGATGACAGCAGCAGCTGATCACATCTGGATCAGCTGTCAGTCGGCTTCAACAGCTGTTTATGTCTGAACTGTACTAATACTAATAAAGACACTCAGTTATCAGAGCAGCAGTGTTTCCTCTCTGTAGTCTGTTACCTGTTTAACAAACACCTGCACATGAATAACAGCTGCAGTCTGTATTTCTACTGTGGACTGAGTCCTGCTTAGAGGACCAGGAACCATCTCTACTGTGGACTGAGTCCTGCTTAGAGGACCAGGAACCATCTCTACTGTGGACTGAGTTCTGCTTAGAGGACCAGGAACCATCTCTACTGTTGACTGTGTCCTGCTTAGAGGACCAGGAACCATCTCTACTGTGGACTGAGTCCTGCTTAGAGGACCAGGAACCATCTCTACTGGAACAACACCTTTATATTATGTATTCATTATTAGCGTCTGTAGTTATTGATGTTCTGACAGTAGAAGTTATGTATTAGGCTGAATGTTTCAGGGAACAGTGAAATGATGTAACTCATATCAAACCCGACGTTCAGGAATTATCAGCCTCATGTGACTGAATGGAAATGAGGATAAATGATGTAAAAGGTGTAAAAGACAGACCCTCCTTCTCTCTCTGACTTTAACTGTATCCTTAATAAAAGTTAACGGGAGAAATAACAGATGATCAAAAGAAAACTCTTTCTAATAAATGAAGAAAGTTATTTTAAGTCTGTATGTCAGCTCTTATAAACCCCTCTCAGAGTCAGACTCCTTCAGAGTCAGACTCCTTCAGTGACGGTGTGTGAAGCAGAGCTCCTGCAGGTCCTCCTGCTGCTGGATCACTTCACCATCAACATGCTCCGTCTGCTGTTCACTCCTACAGTTAACACAGATTATAACTAGATGGTGAATCAGAAGACAACTAAAATATAAATCTGTTAATCTGTGATCTGTCTTCACTCCGGTATGAAACTCAGTGATGTTGATGTATCAGATCAAACCGATCAGCAGCAGCATCCAATCAATAACTGATATCCAGTAAGGGGGCGTGTCGGTCGGTAAATAACAATCGTGGAGGAAACACTGGAGGATGCACTGGTGTATCCTCGCTCATAGCTCCTCGCTCCTCGATCCTCGCTCCTCGATGCACATTTTATGAATTGGGACGTCCTTCAAGATGGAGGACTGAGATCGATTTCCGGGTCACACTGACAGCTGTTGTTGCCTGTTGGGTTTCAGAGGGGTCCGTCCTCCAGAGGGGTCCCGTCTCCGTGACAAGGAACTGAAGCTGTTATATCAGACAGCCCTTTACCTCATCATCAGACAGTCTTTTACCATCAGACAGTCCTTTACCATCATTGTGAAATGGAGGTTCTCAGGTGTTTTGTTACAGAAATACAATCAGTAGTTTGTGGCTCTAAAACCCAGACTAAGATCCATCTGAGGTTGAAACAGTATCTGCACTAATAGTTCTGCATCAGAATATAAATCTGTTAGCAGAACATTTAGTCTTCATCCTCAATGCATCATCATCCATCAGGTCAGCTTACAGTAGAAACAGTCTCTTACTTTGACTCTGAGGGTCCAGCTTCATCACTGAAGTTCAGAGGAGTCCCAATGGACACGTCACTCTTCATAGACAGACAGCTGGGTACTGGAGACTCTGCTCTCCGTCTGGACTGAACTCTGCAAACACCAACATGATTTTATTCACATCACATGAATCCTTGATGAATTCTCTTTTAGGTCATTAAGGTCGCTCTAAACACACAAACTACTGCTGCTGTCAACAATAACGAGGTTTAAAGGTTTGTAGCCGTTTTCTTAGATTAGATTTCATCTTCTCTAGCTGACTGACAGCTGTCACAGACACTAAGAGGAAGAGCTTATTTGATGAAGTCTGTTAAATTGGAGTTGGCAAATACATTTGTGTAGAAATTTGAATATAAAAACACAAAATCAACAGAAAACATGGTATTGTCAGAGGAAACTACAAATGAGTCCTATAAATGAGTTAGTAGCAGCTCTCTTACTTTGACTCTGAGGGTCCAGGTTCATTACTGAAGTTCAGAGGAATCGACATGGACCGGTCACTCTTCATAGTCAGACAGCCAGAGACTAGAGACTCTGCTCTGTCCTCCTCTTCCTCCTCCCAGTCACTCATCTTCTGATCTGAAGTCAGCCTGAGAGGTTAAACAGGAAAGGAAACAAGTTTGTACAAGAGTCACAGGCGAGACTGAGAGAACAGGAAGTAACACACAACCTCTATCGCACGCACGCACACACACACACACACACACACACACGCCACACGCCACACACGCACACACACACAGTATACATTATAATAAACCAGCCAGCGCTCCACCTGGTCACTTCTCTTTACCTCTCTGCTTGTTTTCTTGGCTTACAGCAGCTTTAATGAGGATTATTCAGCCAGTCATGACTTTGTGTTCACAGATGAATCAAACTGTTGAGTTCATGCTAACATTTCTCTCCTCTACAGTCCACAGGGAGGAAACTGACTCAGACACTTTAACAGTAACATAATAAAATGTTGGATTAACACTCACCCTGCTTCAGTCTTCAGTCGTCAGCCCTCGGTCCTCTTCTCAAAATGGAGTCTGGAATAACGGAAACCTTTCACTTTCATCATTTCCAGTGTGGCACCTCCTCTCTTCATTTACAGGAAATCCCTGTCATAGTTCCCTCCCTGTTCATGAGCGTGTTTAAAGTCTTACGTATGTACAGTTTGGATTTGGACCTAAATTCTGTAACGTAATAGAATCCTTTTACAAGACACAACTAGTTCAGTAGCACTCCCTCAGGGTACCTCATCTCTCCATTTACAGGAAACCTTTGACCTCAGAGTTTACCTACGAGTGTGTGTGTGTGTGTGTGTGTGTGTGTGTGTGTGTGTGTGTTGCTCACACTAATCAGCTTTTTAACACGGCGTGTTTATGAGAATATCTTTTGTCTTGAACAGGTTGAATTAAAATGAGTTTTGATCCGATGTTATCTCATTTTTATGTTTAAATCATGTCAATAAACCAGTTTAGTTAAATACTAATGTGCTTTTATAGTTGTTGTTTTTTCAGAATTATATCTCTAAGATTTTTCTGAACATCGGGAAGAAAAAATATCATCTCTGTTGCACAATAAAATCATTTCTGAGTTGCAAGTCTTTTTCATGATCTAAACACAGTAGCCAGAAATGACACATCTTCCTTGTTCAATTAGTACAAGAACCTACATTTTGAAATGTATTATATTATTTTCTTATTAGTTATATTTGTATGTTTCTTCCACTATTTCATGTTTCAGCTTTTTTTATTTTTACAAAAAGAGAAAAGACATAAGTAATATCCAGCAACCTGGATTTAGAAATATAATCCCAAATTTTCTACTAGTCAAATGTTAAAGTTACTAGTTTATTGAATTTCACACGTCAGTATTTCAGAGTTAGTAGAAGCTTATCGTTAATGAGTAACTTTAACAATGATGGATTTATATTTCCGTGTCACACTATCAAGTTTCAGATTGACTAAAGAAACCGTCTCAACAGATAACGCCTAGCCTGACTGAGAAGATGATCATGCAGTATAAAGTTTAAATGTTTATATCTCATTCAAAAAGGAACTATGTTAGGGAAAACTGTCTGATAACAACATCCTCGAGTGTTTCCACCTGCAGCTCCTCTTCCTCCACATCTGAGCTGCTGACAAGAAAACACAGTTTAAACACCTCAAATTAAATCAGTAAAACGTTTAAAAAAGAATTGTGCAAATCCTGAACAAACTGTCCACTAGTGTGAAATATTAATATTACAACCTGTAGTGATCACAGTCTCTACATATATGTAGTCCTGTCACAGAGGAAAGTGAACCGACACACTTTAGATTTAACATTTGTTCAACGTGATCTTCTTGATAAACCAGTTTCTACTGTCTGTATTCACATCAGTGTGACTGATATGAGATCAACTATTCACACCGTGAAGCAAAGAAACCCACTGCATTAAGAACACAACGAGCACAGATGAAGAACAAGAACTCCCAACACCTGCAGCTTCATCACATTCCTGCTGTTTCTAACAAAAACACACCTGCCAGGTGTTATTTACCTGCACTGTACGTAGACAAGGTTTCAGCCATAACTACCTGTACTGTAGGTGTCACAACTAACATTTATCAGACAATTAGACTCAACAACATGAACACAGTGATGCTGATCAGAGAGTATCAATCTGAATTATGATTATCAGCTGAAGAAACACCTCACTGATATTCATTATTAACATTATACAGGACAACCTGACATTTATTGATCAGAGTCAAACTGTTACAACTAAATATACCATTAAAGTTGAACCCAGACTGAGCTGTCTCACCTTCAACAAGCTGATTACTTTAAACACGGAGTATCTTTGATTTATGAAGTAAACCACTAATGTAATATCATATGAATGACAGCTAAAATCATACTTTTGTTTTGTTAAAAACTAGCTCAGGTTACTTCTAAAGCCAGTTTGTGATTATTAATAAAAACGTATTGTGTTAACAACTGTGCAGTGTTGGAGGAAGTATTCAGATCCTAAATAAATGTGCTAATACCACACTGTAAAAATACTCTGTTACAAGTAAAAGTCTTGCATTGAAAATGTTACTTAAGTAAAAGTATGTAAGTATAATCAGGAAAATGTACTTTAAGTATTAAAAGAAAGAAAACGTCCCCTGTGACTGTTAAACTATGACATATTATATCATTAGATAGATTTATATATAATAAAATAATTAAAAAGGAAAAGCAGCAAATCGTCACATTTGTGAAGCTGGAACCATGAAATGATTTTGCTTAAAAAATGGCAATCAAAAATAGTTGCCAATTAATTTCAGTCAATCGATTAATAAGTTAATCGACTAATAGTTTCAGCTGTACATTTTCACATGTTTGTAAAGTAACTAGTAACTAAAGCTGTCAGATAAATGTAGAGCGTAAATGCAGATAAATGGAGTAAGAAGGACAACTTGTCCCTCTGAAATGTCCTGCAGTAGAAGTATAAAGTGGCATGAAAGTAAATGTACTTTCTAACACTGTAACTGTGTAACATTAGGCCATCAAATCAGCAGAAAAACAGGAGATTGATTTATAGAAAATAATCTATTTAAATCACAATATTAGTGAGAAAAATCACAGCTTGATATATTTGTTTAAAATGTTCAGCCCAACTAGCTGTGAAGTAATATTTAAATGTAAAGTGGTTGGTTAACTAGCTACAGCCTCAGTAACATGAGATCTATGTAACATCACCCAGAGAAGGATCTTAACGCCCCCTAGTGGCCACGGTCGGTAACTACACCTGCATCAATATCAAGTTAGAGGAATTACATACAAGACACACTTCCAGTTACATCCTTCAAAATAAAAGAGCAAGAGATGTAGTTATGCTCTTTGTCCACAGGAGGGCAGTGTGATTATGATTTTAATTATAATGATTGTGTCTAACTACAGCTGTTTAGGGTTAGGGTTAACAGTAGATCTCATTATTTCTTATCTTTATTTTATTGTTATGTTTTACTGTTTATATTTTATTATTTATATTTTGCTTCTGATTTTAATTAATTTATTATTATTATTATTAATATTATTATTATTAATAGTAGTATTAGTAGTTGTAGTAGTAGTATAATACTACTTGTTATTTTTTATTATTATTGTTTATAATTATTCCTACAAGCTAAAAACGATCATTGTATCGGGATAAATAAAGTAGTTTCTTATCTTATCTTATTTCTTAACTGAGGGTATTTGCTAGAATTGTTTAAATGATTTTATCTTATTTTATGTATATTTTTGTTTCTGGATTATTATTGACTTTTATTCTTTGTTTTTACAGTAGAGCCGTCTGTAACTATGGTTGAAAGGTCTATAAAGAACATCACTCTGACATCTGCATAATGAGGGCCAGAACTTTTCATACTTTAGGTTGATTTTGATGCCAATACTTCTGTACTTTTACTGGAAAGCAGGACTTGTAGTATTTCTGTACTGTAGTATTAGTACTCTGACTGTGTATTAGAGTATGAAGTGAACAGCAGATGATCAGACTGTGACTTTAAGACTTTCACCTCAGTATCTGAGGGTCAATATTTGACTGTAATAAAACTGATAAAAGACGTGATTGTCGTTTTATTTCAGTCTGAATGCTTCGCTGACAGCATTATGAATCGATTTAGTCTGACTTCTCAGTCATTTAACTTAAACTTTCTTCTTCTACTGCAGCCACCTTCTAACAATACATCTGATTATGTTCTTGCTGTAATATAAGTAATATTTAAATTATGTAAATCTCATCTAAATTCCTGGTCTCAAAGAGACATCTCTATCATAGGCCGAATTCTTCTTACAGAAATGGAGTGCATTTCCCGATTCATCTACCCAGCTTACTCCTTATCACTTCCCAAAGATGCAATAAAAGCCATAAACCAAGCTAATTTCAGTTATATCTGGAAAAGGAAAACACACTATATTCAGAAAGGCACTATGGTTAAAGAATATGAGGAAGGTGGACTTAAGGCTATTGATATTGAATACATTAATGAGACTATTAAGATCATTTCTAAAACATGAAAAAAGTTTTTGGTTTCATATGCCCAGTGAAATTTTTACTAAACTAGGAGGCATCGGCTTCCTTCTTAGATGCGACTATGACTTCACAAAACTCCCCGTCAAATGATCCTTGTTTCATCAACAGGTTTTACTTTATTGGAAAATGATATACAAACATAATTATAGTCCCCATAAAACCCCAATACGGAATTGCCGGAATGTATTACTTAAAAATAAATCCATATTTTTACAAAATTGGTTAGAAAAAGGAAAATGATCTGTGATGCATTTATTGGACAATACAGGAAACATTCTACCATTTGAGGACTTTTGTTCTAAACTCAGCCTCGTTGACAGAGGTCAGTATAACAATGTTGTCAAAGCAATCCCTCAAGCTGTAATTGTGATGGCATATCATTTATCTCAAGATAATGTAAACCCCCAATCTCCCTTCACTTTTGGTGAATGGTCACAACCTCATTAACTTAAAACTACCTAACGTCACCTTTACTAAAGACTTATATCCGTTCTCTTCAAACAGAAATTCAATTCTAAAACGTTTCTCTAAAAAAGATTCTGAGAGTCTGAGATCGAAATTCTTTAAATGTCCTATTGCACCAAAAGTGAAGGAGGTTCACTTTAAGGTTCTCAGTGAAATATATATAATATCCCCCTCTGCTGGGTTCTTAAGAAACCGTTTTGGTTTTGATCACAATAACTGCTGGTTCTGTGATGAACACATTGAAACTACAGAACATTTATTTTATGAATGTATTTTTGCTAATGCTCTCTGGGATGATTTGCATTGCACCTCCGAAACAAATTATCTAATGATATAGTTACTTTAGATGGCATTGCCCTGGCCTCCAGCACCACCGTAAGGAATCTGGGAGTTGTCTTCGACCAGGATATGTCCTTTAAGTCTCTCATAAAACAAACCTCACGGACTGCCTTCTTTCATCTACGTAACATTGTGAAGATCAGGCACATCCTGTGTCAAAATGATGCAGAAAAATTAGTCCATGCATTTGGTACCTCTAGACTCGATTACTGCAATTCCTTATTATCAGGCTGCTCCAATAAGTCTCTTAAGACTCTCCAGTTGATCCAGAATGCTGCAGCACGTGTACTGACTAGAACTAGAAAAAGAGATCATATTACTCCTGTATTAGCTTCTCTACACTGGCTGCCTGTAAAATCCAGAATAGATTTTAAAGTCGTCCTCCTCACCTACAAAGCGCTAAACGGTCAGGCCCCATCATATCTTAAAGAGCTCATAGTACCCTACTACCCCACTAGAGCACTGCGCTCACAGAATGCAGGGTTACTTGAGGTTCCTAGAGTCTCCAAAAGTAGAATGGGAGCAAGAGCCTTCAGCTATCAAGCTCCTCTTCTCTGGAACCAGCTCCCAGTTTCAGTCCGGGAGGCAGACACCGTCTCTACATTTAAGAGTAGGCTAAAGACTTTCCTCTTTGATAACGCTTATACTTAAGCTGCTATAGGCATAGACTGCCGGGGGACTTCCTATGACACACTGTCATAAGGAACTTCCTATGACACACTGAGCTCCCCTCTCCTTCTGTATATACTCATGTCCCATGTCCATGTTGTTACTAACTTCATTCCTTCCCGGGAGTCCTTGTGCCTCCTTGTCTCGCAGCTAACCGTGGAGCGGGGTCACACCTGGAGCGAGGTTATACCTGGAGCGGGATCACACCAGGGAGCGAGGTTATACCTGGAGCATGGGTACACTTGGAGCAGGGTTTCACCTGGATCTTGGTGGTCTCCGGTATTGTGGCTGCATCTGCTGCCGCGTCGGTGCCTGCTTGACACCAACTGCTACCATCCCTAATTAACTACGTCTGTACGAGGGACTACCAATGCTAACGAGGGATTTCCAACACCTAATGACAATGTGGCAGCCTGGAGAATAACACTTCTCAGTCACTGCCAAAGACATCAAGAGCTCCCAGCAAGCATGCTGATGCTGCAGGAACCAACGCACGGGCATCGATCGCAGGGACGTCCCACACCAATACACATGGACGTACTGAGGAGAGATGCTGGACAGTGCTGGCTTTCCGATAGTTGTATTATCACTCTTTCCATCCACCACTATTGGTTTTGTGTTATCAGCCCTACTTGTATTAGCTATTACAGCTGCTAGACTGCTATTGTGGCTGCTTCTATATCTATCTCTCTCTATCTCTCTCTCTCTCTCACTCTATCCCCCCAGCCGGTCTCGGCAGATGGCCGCCCGCCCTGCGCCCGGTTCTGCTCCAGGTTTCTTCCCAGTAATCGGGGAGTTTTTCCTGGCCACAGTGCGCTTGGTGGATCCTGTTGGGTCTCAAAACTATGGTGTACGGTCATAGACCTGCTCTACATATAAAGCGTCTTGAGATAACTTCTGTTGTGATTTGACGCTATACAAAAATAAATTGATTTGATTTGATTTGATATATATATATATATATATATATATATATATATATATATATATAATATATATATAAATATAAATATGTGTATATGTGTGTGTGTATGTATATATAGGTGTGTGTATATATATATATATATATATATATATATATACGGTGTAATTCTACTTCTCCTAATGTATATGTTGTTGAGAAGAGGGAGCTTAATGTGTCTGTCTGTGGTTTGACTTGTGGTCCTCCTCCATCCAGGAGGTGCTGAGGCTGGAGTCGTCCCTCGCTGACCTCCAGAGAGCCTACGAGGCGGAGGTGTGTGCCAGACAGGCCCTGCTGGCGGAGCTGGAGGAGCAGAGGGAGGTGCAGAAGCAGCTGGATGGGATCCTGACGTGGGTCAGAGAGCTCCAGGCGGCCTGGGTGAAGGAAGGTAACGGTAGCTTCCATGACAGTTTCAGGCTGGTGATGGAGTCTGTGAAGAAGCTGCAGGAGGCCGTTGGGGAGGTCTACAATAAGGCACCTCATTGAACTGAACCAGATATGTTGATGTATTGTTTCTTTTTGTATTTGACTTCTTTATTTGAAGTAAGAGCTCAAAACTCATTGTGTCATATAAGGATCAAACTCACAACCGCCAATATTCCTACCAGATATCTACCAACCTGAGCTATTTCAAAAGTCATAACATAGCATGTAAAAAAAGTTGTGTTCGAAAAATGCTATTAAAAAAAAAAAAAATTCATGAAAAAAAGGCATACTATTGTAGGACAAAAAATGTCATGAAAAAAGTAATATGTCAAAAATATTTTGAAAAAAAAAGTCATTCTGTAGCATGTTGAAAATTTGTACAAAGAAAGTCGCAGTATAGTATGTCGAAAAATGTTCTTAAAAAAAGTCATATAGTATGCTGAATTTTTGGGGGAAAAAAGTAATAGTATAGTACGTTGATAAATTCTTATCTACCACACTGAGCTATCTGCCAGGATACACTGATGCAATGTTTCTTTTTGTATTTGACTTCTGCATTTGATTTGGCCCTCAAAAATCACTGTGTCACATAAGGATCAAACCCTAACCCTAACCCTAACCCACAAACTAGAGACCTAGAGCATTCAGAGGATGGATGGCTTTCCTAGCTAGATTGACAAGGAGAATTCTTGGAGAAATGTCCAAATGTCAAAAGGTTTTGATACCAAATCACAGCATGGCTTTTTCTACTGTGTTCCTCAAGGTCTTGGTGTCTTAATGTGGTCTTTTGGAGGGATTGTTGCTAATCTTTTATCAATTCTCCCAATGTAAAAGGAGGTTAAATTCAGCACCAAATCTGTGTAACAAATGGTATCAACCAAAAGCAGTAGATAATCTCCTTAGCAATGAGCCACATCAGCTCAAACAGGGCTTACTTTTAAGACTATAAACAGACTGACTAGCCGTCAGATGAGTGTATTTTGTGCAGTTTTGATGCTCTTTCATCTAATGAAAACATCTCACTGAATTCAGGTGGAGTGATTAGGATGCTTACATATCCACCAATTAGGCCTCAGGGTAATACAAACTGCATGATGACAGTCTCTACATATATGTAGTCCTGTCACAGAGGAAAGTGAACCGACACACTTTAGATTTAACATTTGTTCAATGTGATTTTCTTGATAAATCAGTTTCTACTGTCTGTATTCACATCAGTGTGACTGATATGAGGTCAACTATTCACACCGTGAAGCAAAGAAACCCACTGCATTAAGAACACAACGAGCACAGATGAAGAACAAGAACTCCCAACACCTGCAGCTTCATCACATTCCTGCTGTTTCTAACAGAAACACACCTGCCAGGTGTTATTTACCTGCACTATACGTAGACAAGGTTTCAGCCATAACTACCTGTACTGTAGGTGTCACAACTACCATTTATCAGACAATTAGACTCAACAACATGAACACAGTGATGCTGATCAGAGAGTATCAATCTGAATTATGATTATCAGCTGAAGAAACACCTCACTGATATTCATTATTAACATTATACAGGACAACCTGGCATTTATTGATCAGAGTCAAACGGTTACAACTAAATATACCATTAAAGTAGAACCCAGACTGAGCTGTCTCACCTTAAACAAGCTGATTACTTTAAACACGGAATATCTTTGATTTATGAGGGTCGGTAACTACACCTGCATCAATAACAAGTTAGAGAAATTACATATAAGAAAAACTTCCGGTTACATCCTTCAAAATAAAACTGATAAATGTATATCAAGTTAGAGGAATTACATACAAGACACATTTCTGGTTACATCCTTCAAAATAAAAGAGCAAGAGATGTAGTTATGCTCTTTGTCCACAGGAGGGCAGTGTGATTATGATTTTAATTATAATGATTGTGTCTAACTACAGCTGTTTAGGGTTAGGATTAACAGTAGATCTCATTATTTCTTATCTTTATTTTATTGTTTATATTTTATTATTTATATTTAATTATTTATATTTAGCTTTATCTGATTTTTATTAATTTATTATTGTTATTATTATTATTATTATTATTATTATTATATTATTATTATTATTATTATTATTATTGCTATTATTATTATTATTATTATTATTTTTATTATTAATAGTGGTAGTAGTAGTAAAATTAATATCTCTTGTTTTTTATTATTATTATTGTTAATAATTATTCCCACAAGCTATAAACGATCATTGCATCAGGATAAATAAAGTAGTTTCTTATCTTATCTTATTTCTTAACTGAGGGTATTTGCTAGAATTGTTTAAATGATTTTATCTTATTTTATATATATTTTTGTTTGTGGATTATTATTGACTTTTATTCTTTGTTTTTACAGTAGAGCCGTCTGTAACTCTGGTTGAAAGGTCTATAAAGAACATCACTCTGACATCTGCATAATGAGGGCCAGAACTTTTCATACTTTAGGTTGATTTTGATGCTAATACTTCTGTACTTTTACTGGAAAGCAGGACTTGTAGTATTTCTGCACTGTAGTATTAGTACTCTGACTGTGTATTAGAGTATGAAGTGAGCAGCAGATGATCAGACTGTGACTTTAAGACTTTCACCTCAGTATCTGAGGGTCAATATTTGACTGAAATAAAACTGATAAAAGACGTGATTGTCGTTTTATTTCAGTCCGAATGCTTCGCTGACAGCATTATGAATCGATTTAGTCTGACTTCACAGTCATTTAACTTAAACTTTCTTCTTCTACTGCAGCCACCTTCTAACAAAACATCTGATTATGTTCTTGCTGTAATATAAGTATTATTTAAATTATGTAAATCTCATCTAAATTCCTGGTCTCAAAGAGACATCTCTATCATCGGCCGAATTCTTCTTACAGAAATGGAGTGCATTTCCCGATTCATCTACCCAGCTTACTCCTTATCACTTCCCAAAAATGCAATAAAAGCCATAAACCAAGCTAATTTCAGTTATATCTGGAAAAGGAAAACACACTATATTAAGAAAGGCACTATGGTTAAAGAATATGAGGAAGGTGGACTTAAGGCTATTGATATTGAATACATTAATGAAACTATTAAGATCATTTCTAAAACATGAAAAAAGTTTTTGGTTTCATATGCCCAGTGAAATTTTTACTAAACTAGGAGGCATCGGCTTCCTTCTTAGATGCGACTATGACTTAAGAAAACTCCCCGTCAAATGATCCTTGTTTCATCAACAGGTTTTACTTTATTGGAAAATGATATACAAGCATAATTATAGTCCCCATAAAACCCCAATACGAAATTGCCGGAATGTATTACTTAAAAATAAATCCATATTTTTACAAAATTGGTTAGAAAAAGGAAAATGATCTGTGATGCATTTATTGGACAATACAGGAAACATTCTACCATTTGAGGACTTTTGTTCTAAACTCAGCCTCGTTGACAGAGGTCAGTATAACAATGTTGTCAAAGCAATCCCTCAAGCTGTAATTGTGATGGCATATCATTTATCTCAAGATAATGTAAACCCCAATCTCCCTTCACTTTTGGTGAATGGTCACAACCTCATTAACTTAAAACTACCTAACGTCACCTTTACTAAAGACTTATATCCGTTCTCTTCAAACAGAAATTAAATTCTAAAACGTTTTTTTAAAAAAGATGCTGAGAGTCTGAGATCGAAATTCTTTAAATGTCCTATTGCACCAAAAGTGAAGGAGGTTCACTTTAAGGTTCTCAGTGAAATATATATAATATCCCCCTCTGCTGAGTTCTTAAGAAACCGTTTTGGTTTTGATCACAATAACTGCTGGTTCTGTGATGAACACATTGAAACTACAGAACATTTATTTTATGAATGTATTTTTGCTAATGCTCTCTGGGATGATTTGCATTTTTGGTTGTCCACTAAATTTGTATTTTTTTCTAATCTAACAAAGGAAAATGTTATATTTGGCACAATTGTGAAAGATCCCGTACATGAATGACCTGGCAATCAATAATCCATAATCATTCTTTTTATACATAAAAATAGATTCCTGAAATCAAGACCAAATTTCTATGTTTTCCATCAGGAGCTGTGTCTTTACTTTTCATCTCTGAAACATATGAAGAAAAAGATGCTATGAAGCTTTCAATGTTAGTTGATGATCTTAACCTTACAGAGAACCCCTAAAGCACTATTATCACTATTATCACTATTATCACTATTATCACTATTCCCTTATTTATTTATTTTTGTTTGTTTGTTTGTTTGGGGTTTTTATCTCTCTTCATCCACACTCTTATTCTCTGTATGCCTAGAACTAATCTGCAGAGGCACTTTGGGTTCAGAATATATGAATGAATAAAGACAAAGTGAAACCCAGGTCCAGGTGGAGGAGGTGGTGGAGTGTGGAGCAGAAGGAGTGGAGGAGTCTCAGTGTGTCTGCAGAGACTGTGCAGAAGGACAGATACACTGATGATACTCTGTCAGGTCCAGAGGAACACACAGGGATGATGGTGGTTAGAGATCAATACCCCTTCCATCCTTTCAATCTGATGAGAGAAGATGAAGACACCAGAAGTCATCAATCAGTGTTTACAGAGACTCCCTTCATCAGCTGTCAGTCAGCATCCAGTATAAAGAGCAGAGGGACTTCAGTCTGTGCAGCGTAGCCAGCTTCCTTTCAGCTCTCATGTTAACGTATTGGAGTGAACACACTGAGCTCAGAGCTCACAGACCAGAGGCCTGTACTACGAAGCCAGTCCAACACACCCAGGGTATCTTCTCCTTATCTGGTTTAACTAACCCCTCAACCAAGATCCCGCTAAGCGGTCCTACGACAGTTCTGATCAACTCGGTAAGTCAACCCAGGGTTTCTCAGTCTGGCTGTGAGCGCGTTCACATAGAAGGGGCGGGGTTTGTAGCACATGACCAATTAGAGACATGGACCAGTCTACGGTCTGCAGAGCGGCACACTTTACAAACGCATACTAGACAAGTTAAACATAATCCAGACTAGAATTAACACAGTTTAAACTGCCAAATGCAGGAAGGATGCATATGAGATGAGGACTAAATCCACAGTCTTGTTGTGTGTAAAATGACCTGTAATGTTGATCTTAAACTAATCGGAGGCTTCAGCAGTCTGAGTTAGATGTATTAGGGCTGGGTGACTTGGACAAAATCAAATATCACAATATATTATATTATCTGACATGGTTGGTACCGATGGATTCATCAGGTTTTCTAGTTTACTATGATACCAGTAGTAGTAGTAGTAGTAGTAGTAGTAGTAGTAGTAGCAGTAGTAGTAGCAGTAGTAGTAGTAGTACTAGTAGTAGTAGTAGTAGTAGTATGACCTGGTCGGTACCGATGGATTCATCAGGTTCTGTAGTTTCAGATGATACCAGTATCTTCACTCTAGCTTTAAAACTGAGATGCTACAACCTAAAAATCACAAGTTGCGTTAATGCGTTAAGGTAATTAGTGGCGTTAAAACAAACTTGAGTTAACGGGTTATTATTGCGTTAACTTTGACAGCCCGACTAAATATGGAGTCTTTTTGGACAAGGAGATCAGACAGAGCGTTTCAGACAGAGGGTGTAAAGAGGTGCTGCAGCACAGCCGGGAGAAGAAAAGTAAAGTGATTTTTGAACATTAAAGCATGTTAACATGTTCTAGTAGAAACCTAAAATACAAGTATGAAGCTGAACATCAGCCTGATAGGTCCTCTTTAAAGGTCCCACATGTTCATACACAGACTGAACAGTAAAACGTCAGCTGTGATTACTGGACTTCAGCAGAGGTTCTGGTCTGTATAAAGACCACATGGTTACTAAATGTAACCATGGTTCTATGATGGTTCTATCTCTCAATGAGAGAACACACACTTTCTGATCAGAGTTGATGGTATGACAGTTTGATGGATGAGGACCACTGTCTCCATACATGATGTGATGCTGTCAGCTGTAATCCAGCTTTATTTCCTGGAGACATGAACACAACAACAACATCTTCTTCACATCAACTCTAACACATGATTACAACAAGCTTCTGGCTGATCTGATTGGCTGACTGTTCTCTCTCTCTCTGTGTGTCACCGTTCTCCTCTCACAGCTTAACGTAGGAAACACATCACAACAATACTGCTGAAACCAGCATGGACCGAATCCGACCCTCTACTTACTCCAGAGTCTCCAGTCTACAGTGTGGACTCTTCACAAGATCAGACAACAGCTTCACATCTGAATCCTTCAGGTTGTTTCCTCTCAGATCCAGCTCTCTCAGATGGGAGGGGTTGGACTTCAGAGCTGAGGCCAGAGAAGCACAGCTGATCTCTGACAAACTGCAGCCACTCAATCTGAATAAAGAATAAATGATGAAGATAAAAATCACTTTATAATCCATGTCATGTCATGTCATGTCAACACACATCAATACCAAGCTGCTGATCTCTCTAAAATCAAATTCCATACTTCTCCATACTGCGTAGGAACCCTGCATATTAGTTCAGAGGATCTTCTGTATCCAGATGTGACCATTTACCAACAATGATAAACATTCATTTACTTTAACAACTAACAGTGGACATTTTCTACACTTTCTTTAAGAAACACAAGTCGTTAGTGACTGCAGACTGAATTTAGTTCAAGAAACATGAAAATATGAAGAAAAGGACATTAACAACTTTATGGATGTAAGTTATGTTTGTACATAAATCAGGTTCAATTGTTAATTAAACATATACGATGTATAATAGTAACAGAGAGTAAGTGAACTGACCCCAGAGTCTCCAGTCTACAGTGTGGACTCTCCAGAAAACCACACAGGAGCTTCACTCCTGAATCCTTCAGCTTGTTGTTACTCAGCTCCAGCTCTCTCAGATGGGAGGGGTTGGACTTCAGAGTTGAGGCCAGAGAAGCACAGCTGATCTCTGACAACCTGCAGCTCTCCAATCTGAATAAAGAATAAATGATGTAAGTTTAGAAGACAACGTTCCTGCTTGAAATCATTCAATGTTTAATAATGTGTTCAGAGCTGAAGAAGGTTTAGAACGTAGAAGTTTAGAAAATGTAAACTCCAAACACCTGAAGCCAACAGGATGCAGGTTAAAAACTGTCAAATACAAACAGTGAAACAGAGCTCTCATTAATATTAATGACAACGTGCTGCTACTTCAATAAAGACGTAGTGACTTCACCTCTTAAACTCTGACAGCTCCACCAGTGGATCCATCTATACAAACTCATGTTGAGCAGCCAAACACAAATAAGAACCACAGAAACTGATTCAAGATTCAACTCAACATCTCAAAGTTTCTAAAGATGTCAAAGATGTCAGGATGGATTTGGGGAAATGTGAACAAAAGATATTTAAGATAAGACATCTACAATATATATATATTTGAGGAATAGTAGAGTCATAAAATCAAAGCATCTTCAGTTTAAACTCTTCAGTCAGTAAAAGCATCATATAGCTTCATAACATTTATAGAAAAAACAAATACTTAACATATTTATTATTGTCTGATAGCTGAAATAGAGATTATTTATTTATTCTTCATATTGATCTATTTTTATTATAATTTCTTGGAAAAAGAAACATGATGGAAGTCAAGAGTTGTGATATATGAAGGTTTTAAATGTGTAGCTTAACATTGCTCTGCCACAGTCAATGGACTGAACCACTGAAGAAGAAAATGGACTTTAGCATTAAGAGACTTAGTGTGGATCAGTATAATATCAGCCTTATGTCTGCAGTTTAGTGTCACCACAACTTTCACGTCATATTAATCTCAGTACACAAGTAAAAAATGGTGTCTGACCTCAGAGTCTCCAGTCTACAGTGTGGACTCTCCAGAAAACTACACAGGAGCTTCACTCCTGAATCCTGCAGCTCTTTGTTTTTACTCAGCTCCAGCTCTCTCAGATGGGAGGGGTTGGACTTCAGAGCTGAGGCCAGAGAAGCACAGCTGATCTCTGACAAACTGCAGTTCCTCAATCTGAATAAAGAATAATGATGTAAGTTTAGAAGACAACGTTCCTGCTTGAAATCATTCAATGTTTAATAATGTGTTCAGAGCTGAAGAAGGTTTAGAACGTAGAAGTTTAGAAAATGTAAACTCCAAACACCTGAAGCCAACAGGATGCAGGTTAAAAACTGTCAAATACAAACAGTGAAACAGAGCTCTCATTAATATTAATGACAACGTGCTGCTACTTCAATAAAGACGTAGTGACTTCACCTCTTAAACTCTGACAGCTCCACCAGTGGATCCATCTATACAAACTCATGTTGAGCAGCCAAACACAAATAAGAACCACAGAAACTGATTCAAGATTCAACTCAAGATCTTAAAGTTTCTAAAGATGTCAAAGATGTCAGGATGGATTTTGGGGAAATGTGAACAAAAGATATTTAAGATAAGACATCTACAATATATTTGAGGAATAGAGGAGTCATAAAATCAAAGCATCTTCAGTTTAAACTCTTCAGTCAGTAAAAGCATCATATAGCTTAATAACATTTATAGAAAAAAATAAATATTGAACAGATTTGTTATTGTCTGATAGCTGAAATAGAGATTATTTATTTATTCTTCATATTGATCTATTTTTATTATCATTTCTTGGAAGAAAGAAACATGATGGAAGTCAAGAGTTGTGATTTATGAAGGTTTTAAATGTGTAGCTCAACATCACTATGTCCTAATCAATGATCTTTTCCCTAAAATGAGTAGAGTGACTTTGTCATTGTGTTATTGTGGATCATCATAATGTCAGCCTTCTACAGACATCATCCAGATGTCACCACAACATTCATACAGCTGTTCATGTCAACACACATCAATAACAAGCTGCTGATCTCTGTCAAGTCTGGAATTAGAGGATCAATATTAAATCAGACTTGTTGGACTTCATTACTTAATTTATTACATGGCCTTCTTCTCACTGTATCTGAGAGCTTAGCAGGTTTATGTCATTTACAGGAAAGGTCCACATTTGTTCAAGTGTGTCTGTAAACAACAGCCACATGTCATATGTACATTAAAAGAGTTATTGGTGGCAGTAATCATTCCTCCTGTGAAGTGGTCCCTTCATAACACAACTACACTGTAAGAAATGACTTCAGAAGTTCAACTGAAACTAATATGAAGATTCAGCAGTCTGAGTCCGACAAATCAAAGTTACAGACTGTTTAGTACCAAATTCCCTCTTTGAGTTACTAATCCTCCTGCAGCTCAACAAGGAAACTGTCAAACACAACATACTGACTGGATACATACTAAGGCTGGGCAATATATCCATATTATATCAATATCGTGAAATGAGACGAGATATCGTCTTAGATTTTGGATATCCTAATATCTAGGGTTGTCAAAGTTAATCGTTTTAACGCCAACATTTTCTTTAACGCATTAACGCAATCGATCTTCCAGAGGTTGTAGCGGCTCAGTTTTAAAGCTAGAGTGAAGATCCTGGTATCATCTGAAACTAGAAAACCTGATGAATCCATCAGTACCAACCATGTCAGACTAGCTGGTCGTGAAGGAGGTTAAATAACGCTCCAAACTTCCACTAAATGTTGGAGAGGAAAAACTGTCATGACCTCTGACCTCCAGATGTGTGAATGTAAATGGGTTCTATGGGTACCCACGAGTCTCCACTTTACAGACATGCCCACTTTATGATAATCACATGCAGTTTGGGGCAAGTCATAGTCAAGTCAGCACACTGACACACTGATAGCTGTTGTTGCCTGTTGGCTCTCCCTTTAAGGTACATTTTGGACGGATAAAAAAAGTGTGATTCATTGGCAATTAATCGCGATTAAATATTATAATGGATTGACAGCCCTAGTAATATCGTGATATGGCATAAGTGTTGTCTCTTCCTGGTTTTAAAGGCTGTATTACAGTAAAGTGATGTCATTTTCTGACCTTACCAGACTGTTCTAGCTGTTCTATTATTGGTCATTTACACAAAAAAATATTGTGATATTTGATTTTGTCCAGGTCACCTAGCCCTAATACATCTAACTCAGACTGCTGAAGCCTCCGATTAGTTTAAGATCAACGTTACAGGTCATTTTACACACAACAAGACTGTGGATTTAGTCCTCATCTCGTAACACTCAGGTTAAACGGGGATTGCTTCACAGACAGAAGGAATGATGACAGACATCAATAACTCTTTGAATGTACATAAGAACATGTGAGTATTGTATTCAGATAGATTGAAACAAATATGAACCTGCAAAGATGTTTCTGATGCAGAATATTTATTTTGTTTTTGCTTCAAATAATTTGACAATGCTGACATGAAAACAGATCACAGTTAGATCTGCTGTCAAAAAGAACGTGGGAATAACTTAGAACCATAGAAACCTCTGATTAGATGGTGTCGTTCATAATCATCACTTATGTGCCTTTAAGTTGGTGCAATACGTGTTTGTTGAAGAGTGCTGCACCTTTAGACATGTTCAAATAGAGAGCTACAGGAATGAGTCCTAAAACCCAGAGATGAGTCAGCATTTTAGCACTTCCTGTTTCCTCGTCTGGTGGTCAATGGGTTTTTAGTTAGATGCCTGAAATAAGGTCTGTGGTTAAAGGTCCAGTGTGGAGGATCTGGTGGTATCTAGTGGTGAGGTGAGGAGATTACAACCAACTGAAGCCTCTCCTGTGTGCCAAGCGTGTTGGAGAGCTACGGTGGCCGACGTGAAAACATGAATGTCTCTCTCTAGAGCCATCTGGAGCAGAGCCAGTGCAGAGAGAGTGTGTCTACAAACTACATAAACTACAGTCAGTGAACTGACCTCAGAGTCTCCAGTCTACAGTTTGGACTCTCCAGTGCAGCAGAAAGCAGCTTCACTCCTGAATCCTTCAGGTCCTTGTTGTGACTCAGGTCCAGCTCTCTCAGATGGGAGGGGTTGGACTTCAGAGCTGAGGCCACAACTTCACAGTGAGTATCTGAGAGTCCACAGTTATAAAGTCTGTGATGACACAAAGATTACAAAATATGTTATTATGAAAGAGGACAGTTTATATTTACTTCATGCATTTGATGACTAAACAGTTTGATATATACTTCTTTGATTAACATTTGCTCCTCACATCAGTGGTTCAGCTAATCTTATCTCACTGTTTGACATGAAACAATAATTCTCATCACTCTCTCTCAAACCTGCAGACTTTTAATCTTTGTTTTTCTTTAATCTTGCAGATGAAGAGAGAGAACATGTAGTTACATTGAGGCTTCCCTAATGTCCAGTCTGTCAGTGAGATCTGATCCCAGGTCTGTCTCCACAAAGTTAGCATGAGGCCTTCTTGATTAGAAAAGCATTTTTAAAACTCAGTGAATAAGTAATAATAATACAGTTGATGTACATAGTTAAACATTCATATAATTAGATATTTTGATGACTGCATGGCGTTTTGTCATTAACACTCTTATCTGAGTATCAAACGTATTCAGATCACAAACACAATTAATGAACCAATAAGATTTCATTATTTTCAGCATAATGTCATCAGAAAGATGTTATCAGTGTTTCAGCATTAAAAACACAACATTGATCTTTGGTGTGTATAAGATCTCTTAAAAAGTCTGAATTCTACCATTCTGCTGTTATATATTCATCAGACTGCTGTTATTGGTGGAAGCTGTGTATTTCCTGTTACTACTCTTCTCTACAGCAACAAGAGAGAGAAACACCTGAGTTTCCTTCTGTGAGCAACAGAATAAAAGGAAAGACTTAAAAACACGATGATGGAACACAACTTGACTTCATGAGCAATAAAATGCACCATTGCTCGATTCAACACACTCAGGGGTTTCACAACGACAGTCTTTGTCTCGTATGACCAGTAGTTTACGGTGGCTAATGCTAGAGTTGGGTCGATTTTCGGTTTGATTTAATGCTAATCCAGCCTGTATTTGCAATATGACAACGTGATTAACGTAATATTATGATGTTATGTTGGTGTATAAACAAGAAGAGGTTTGTTTACTAGGAAGTTCATGTGTTTTTTAGGTCGATGAGACGAGACATGGCAGAGCTGGGGCCTCATGTATAAAAGACTGCGCAGCTTTCACACTGGAAGATGGCGTACTCACAAAATGGAAAAAGTACGTTCGCACAGAAATGTTCACATGTATAAAACCGTGCGTACGCCTGTTCCTGCGCACCATTCCTTTATACATCCCAATTGACGTGAAATTGAGCACAACTGCACGTGCCACTTGGTCCGCCTTGTCTCCTCCCATTAATAACTATGCAAATGACTATAAACACGCTCCATGCTGTCACTTATTGTCCAAATAACAATAACAATAACAATAACAATAACGACGGCAAATCACGCTGGAAAAGGAACAAAAAAGAAGAATTTCACAGAGTGTGAAATTGAAGTGTTTGTTACTGAGGTGGAAACTAGAAAACATATTTTATTTGATGGTCTTTCATCAGGAATCAGTAACAAACGCAACGTCTCCACAGCAACTGACCGTGCGCTCCCGAAGGCTCCCGAAGGCTCCCGAAGGCTTCCGAAGGCGCACGGTCAGCTGCGTCCGAGCCTCGACTGCTGAGGGGTTCCGGTCTGGCCGTGTCCTCACTAAATATATCCTATACGCTGTGCTGGAGTCACACAGAGAGATTGTCAATACAATGAAGGATATATATATGCAACGAATTAAAAAGAATGAATGACGTTCTTGGTGGGATAAGTCATATATTAAAAGACCTTGTTGAAAAATAAACCTCGATGATTTACATTCTGTGTATCTCATCTAAACGGCGCAGTATAGCTGCTGCATTTGGCTCATTGATAGGTGGGCCAGGGTCCGGTTCATCCATCTGTAGGTCCTCTGGGGCACAGGCTCACCACGATGGTTTGCCACATTGTGCAGCACGCGATTTTGTTTTTGGCACAGTGGTTAAGGCATGTCATCTCTGGGTAATTAGTTTAAATGTGTTTTTGTTGTGCCTTTGTGATGTTAAACATTATGCGCAAACTAGTTAAGAAATATGTGTTGTTGTTTTTTATCCCACATCATAAATAAAGCTCAGTAAGTTGAGAGGAAAAATTATTAACGAGTTTCAGTACTTTGTAGTTTGACACTGCCAGATGACAGAGTTTGGAGGACGGTCCGCACATTCTCACGTCACGTTGATTTTTATACATCCCGGCGTGAGCGTGAAACACAGCGTACGCAACATTTTAGTACGTGCGCACCGTTTATACATGAGGCCCCAGTAGTTTACGGTGGCTAATGCTAGAGTTGGGTCGATTTCCGGTTTTGCCAGTCTGGTCTGGTCCGCTCCGGTCCGGTCCGGTGTACGAGCTTAAACCGGTTTGATTTTATGCTAACCGGCGGAACCGACATTTGTCATTATGACACGTTCTGGTAAACTAAAAAGTAGCAGACATCAACAACCTGTGCCGACAGAGTCACAGTGCTAAATCCAGCCTGTATTTGCAATATGACAACGTGATTAACGTAATATTATGATGTTATGTTGGTGTATAAACAAGAAGAGGTTTGTTTACTAGGAAGTTCTTGTGTTTTTTGGGGTGATGAGACGAGACATGGCAGAGCTGGTCTCAAAGAAAACTAAAACTGTGGAAACATGGCAACAGTTTGGATTTGAAGCCAACGAAAGAGATGAGCCCAAAAACACACGAGGTAAGGTGTAATGTGGTGCAAGGCCTATTGAAAGCAAACCCCAGCACCAGGACTCTGATCCCAGGACCGCCCCGACTCCCCGCCAGATCAGCAAACGTTCTGTTGCTGCCGTTACACCGGTTAGACCCAGCGCTAAAAGCTCTGGACTTACAGAGCTTTTCTGCAGTTCCTCACAGCTGGAATCAGTCTCCGTCGTCCCTCTCGTGTTGTGTTGTACTTCTTCAGGTCCAACTCATCCAGAACCTCCTCTGACATCTGCAGCATGTAGGCCAGAGCTGAGCAGTGGATCACAGAGAGTTTCTTCTCTGATCTGTTCTCTGACTTCAGGAACTTTTGGATCTGCTGATGTACCGAGTGGTCGTTCATCTCCGTCAGACAGTGGAAGATGTTGATGCTTCTGTCAGGAGAGGTATCATCTCTGTTCATCTTCTTCAGGTTGTTGATGATTCTCCGGATGATTTCTGGACTGTTGTCTGTCTGACCCAGCAGACCTCCTAAGAGCTTCTGGTTGGACTTCAGAGAGAGGCCATGAAGGAAGCGAACAGGTCCAGGTGGCCATTTTTACTTTCAAGGGATTTCTCCATGGCTCTCTTCAGGAAGTCATCCAGGGTTGAATGAACATAGTCTTCTCCCAGGAAGTCCTTCAGTATCTCTGTGTTGCTGTTTGTGTAACAGTGGATCATGTAGACTGCAGCCAGAAACTCCTGAATGCTCAGGTGAACAAAGCAGTAGACGGTTTTCTGGAAGATCACACTCTCTCTTTTGAAGATCTCTGTACAAACTCCTGAGTACACCGAGGCCTCTGTGACATCCAGACCACACCGCTCCAGGTCTTCTTGGTAGAACATGATGTTTCCTTTCTCCAGATGTTCAAACGCCAGCCTCCCCAGCTTCAGAAGAACTTCCCTGTCAGCCTCCGTCAGCTCCTGTGGACTCGTCTCACGTCCCTCACCGTACTTCTGCTTCTTCCTCTTTGTCTGAACCAACAGGAAGTGTGAGTACATGTCAGTCAGGGTCTTGGGCAGCTCTCCTCTCTGGTCTGTAGTCAACATGTGGTCCAGAACTGTAGCAGTGATCCAGCAGAAGACTGGGATTAGACACATGATGTGGAGGCTCCTGGATGTCTTGATGTGTGAGATGATTCTGCTGGACAGCTCTTCATCACTGACTCTCCTCCTGAAGTACTCCTCCTTCTGGGCGTCAGTGAAGCCTCGTACTTCTGTTACCCTGGCAACACATGCAGGAGGGATCTGATTGGCTGCTGCAGGTCGGGAAGTTATCCAGACGAGAGCTGAGGGAAGCAGATTCCCCTGGATGAGGTTTGTCAACAGCACGTTGACTGATGACTTCTGGGTGACATCAGACACAACCTCGTTGTTCTTGAAATCCAGTGAAAGTCTGCTTTCATCCAGGCCGTCAAAGATGAACAGAACTTTACAGACAGCGAGCTTCTCTGCTGTGACCTTCTGTAATGTTGGATGGAAAACATGGAGCAGCATGAGAAGACTGTACTGCTCATCTCTGATCAGGTTCAGCTCCCTGAACGAAAGCAGAACCACCAGACTGACATCTTGGTTCTCCAAGCCCTCTGCCCAGTCCAGAGTGAACTTCAGCACTGAGAAGGTTTTTCCAACGCCAGCGACGCCGTTCGTCAGAACGACTCTGATGTGTCCCCGTTGGTCAGGTAAGGCTTTAAAGATGTCCTGGCACTTGATTGGAGCGTCATGGAGGGTCTTCTTCTTGGAAGCTGTCTCAAGCTGCCTCACCTCATGTTGGGTATTAACCTCTTCACTCTGTCCCTCTGTGATGTAGAGCTCAGTGTAGATCCTGTTGAGGGGGGTTCCACTTCCTGTTTCATCACTTCCTTCAGTCACACGTTCACATCTCTTCTTCAGACTGATCTTATGTTCATCTACAACCTCCTGCAGACCTCTATCTGCTGAAAGAGAAGGGAAACAGTTTGAGACTAAATAAAGAACATCTGCTTATTATTTCCATTGCCAATATTGAAGTGATCAATATAAAGTAAATAAAAAGAAGTAAAGGTTAAACAGTCCAGTTTCAGTGGAAGCATCAGTCGGTGTACATGTTTGATTGACAGCAGAGGAGGCGGAGCCTCAGCTGTCCGTCTGCAGCTCTTCATCTAAACAGCTCACTGTGGCTGTTCCTTCCTCCCTGTAATATTTAAAACTCATCCACTCATCAAATAATGCAGAATATGTTCATATCTCGTTGTGTGGACCTGTTTTTATTAACAAAAGCCGGGTTTCCACCAAAAGTTCCTGGGACTTTTTAGTCCTACTACTTTTAAGGACCTGAAAGGTTCCTTCAGTCCACTGTTGTCTGTGTTTCCACTACGGTCTAAAGACCTGTGAAGATTCAGCAAATTAGTCCTCTGATGTATGAAAAAGCAACAGGACATGTGACGAGGGCTGTTGGTGGTCTCAGCGGTAAACACACTCTGCAGTCTGCCGTTCAGTGTGTCGCCCGTTTCATCTAAAAAACACGCTGGAAAAAAATAAACGTTAGGTTTTATCTCACTGTGACGACATTTACTGCTGCTCGTTGGATGTAATGAATGCAGAGGAGGAAAGTGAAACTAAAAGCGTCCGTCTCCACAGTAAATCATGTTGAGTATTTGAGGGTTATTTATTTCTGCTTTAGAACGTTAACGCCGTGAAACAATCAGAAAATAACATTTCTTTCTCTCATTCACAACAGCGTCACGCTACGTCTCTCTGTCTCTCTTCTACTGATCGTCCTCTCGCTCGTGCTGTCTCTCTTGTTCTCTCTGTCTTCAAGGCTGGACTGCAGAGGGCCAGCAGCCCTACAACCGCAGAAGTCTGTCACTGAATGAGGGATGAAGTTATACGATTGGTCGGCCGAGTGTCGGAGTTTCCTCATTGGCCGTTGTTCTTTCAAAATGAAAAGGCAGGAACAGTCCTTTAATCACATGAGCCCGTCCAGCGCGACGCGTCGGCTCACAAAACTGTCAAGCTGTCAAACTAGGAGATCTAGTTCTGAAATAAAACCAGATTCAGCAGAGGCATCGCCTAGATCTCGCTTCAAATGTTGTCAGAAGTAGATTTTGGTGGATTGTTTAGACGGAATAACAGAAAGTTTATGAGCAGGCCGCCATGTTGTTTCCTGTTTGAAACGGCGAGCAGAAAACCAGGAACCAATCAGGTGCATTCCACGTCACCGCTTGACCCATAGACATATATACATAGACGCCGCATTGAGCTCTGGACCGTACGTCAACGTTGGCATGTCCTCGCAGGACCTGGTGAGACTTTTATGACTCTTTATGTATTAAAAGAACAAGTAGTGTTTTCAGACATGGAGACGTCAGCAGACAGATGTAGAGTCTTACTTGGTACAGTGCTGGTCTGACCGGCTGGCTGCAGTCCAGCTCTGGTTCTGGATCTTTGTCCACACTGGGGACAGGAGGAGTCTCCTGATGAAGCAGACTGGTCCCAGTATGAGGTGATGCACTGTCTGCAGAACCAGTGTCCACAGCTGGTAGAGACTGGATCCTTCAGGACGTCCTGACACAAAGCACAGCAGGACAGCTGCTCCTCCACAGAGACATCACTCCTCTTCCTCTTCCTGTGAAGACATGTCTTTATAACTAAAATGCTTTGTTGATTGGCCGACACTGTCTCAAAGCTCAGATGGTCTCAGGGAACAGTTAAAGTGTTGCTACTTTTCTGTTTGAACTCAGCATTCAGTCTGTGATGACAGTGTTCCTTTATTTCAACTCTCCTGCTTTCAACAACACTAATGAGCTGAATTTACCATCTGGCTGTCTTATTAACCTCTTAACAATCCGACGGATGCTATTCTGTCTTTCAGAGGTTGTAGCCGCTCAGTTTTAAAGCTAGAGGGAAGATCCTGGTAACGTGTGAAACTAGAGAACCTGATGAACCCATCGGTACCAACCATGTCATGCTAGCTTGTTGGGAAGAATGCTCTGACCTCCAGATCAGTGAATGTAAATGGGTTCTATGGGTACCCACGAGTCTCCCCTTTACAGACATGCCCACTTTATGATCATCACATGCAGTTTGGGGCAAGTCATAGTCAAGTCAGCACACTGACACACTGACAGCTGTTGTTGTCTGTTGGGTTTCAGAGGGGTCCGTCCTCCAGAGGGGTCCCGTCTCCGTTGTTATATCAGACAGCCCTTTCTGACGGGGAACTGAAGCTGTTATATCGTTCTCTTCAAAGCCACCAGACTCCATTCACAAAAGCAGTAATTTTACTTCCCAGAACACGGGAGTATCTTTCAGATATTGAATAGTTGTAAATCTTTACAGAGACTTCAACGTTCAGGCAGAAATATGAATATTTTCTTGAAGTGTAAATTGTGAAATGGAGGTTCTCAGGTGTTTTGTTACAGAAATACAATCAGTAGTTTGTGGCTCTAAAACCCAGACTAAGATCCATCTGAGGTTGAAACAGTATCTGCAGTAATAGTTCAGCATCAGAATATAAATCTGTTAGCAGAACATTTAGTCTTCATCCTCAATGCATCATCATCCATCAGGTCAGCTTACAGTAGAAACAGTCTCTTACTTTGACTCTGAGGGTCCAGGTTCATTACTGAAGAATGGAGGATTCCACATGGACCGGTCACTCTTCAGAGACTGACAGCTGGGTACTGGAGACTCTGCTCTCCGTCTGGACTGAACTCTGAAAACACCAAGATGATTTGATTCACATCACATGAATCCTTGATAAACTCTCTTTTGTAGGTCATTAAGGTAAAACTACTGCTACTGTCAACAATAAGGAGGTTTAACAGTTTGTAGCCGTTCTGTTAGATTAGATTACATCTCTTCTAGCTGACTGACAGCTGTCACAGATATTAAAGGGACTGTTTGTAACTTTTGAAGCGTATAAATGTACCGGGTCGGGACACATGCTCGCTCTCGTCTCCTCTGCCTGCCTTCACTCACTCACCGCGCTCCTTCTCTCTCTCTCTCTCTCTCTCTCCACCTCTCACGTGCATGCTGCTCACTCCACACTGCAGAAGAGTTAGTTTAGCTCTGAGAATATCTAGTGAATGTTCAGTGGACGTTTGTGCAGAAATAACTGCTGCAGCTCCTCCAGACCAACAGAGGTTTCCCGTGTCTTGTGAAGTGACGGGGCTCCGCAGAGAGAAACGTTATCGTCTCCCCCGTTCCCTCCGGCCGCGGTCGGGAGGCTGAGGCGGGAAAAGCCAACACTAGGATCAGCATTGATTCATGGAGAGACCTTGGTCTGGTCAGCTAACATTACTGCCAAGCAGCTGAAATATAGAGTGATATTGTGCTTTTAGCTGACGTGTGCCTCCTCACTATGTTGAGCGATGCTCCTTCATGTCTATGTAGAGCGAGCACAAGCGCCAGCAACAGGACGCTGACTTTAGTTGACTTAACGGCCACAGGTGAAGCTGTTAACAACACATTATGATTCTTACTAACAGGCCCTTTAAGAGGAAGTCAACAGAAAACATGGTATTGTCAGAGGAAAGATGAAATGAGTGGTATAGATGAGTTAGTAGCAGCTGTCTTACTTTGACTCTGAGGGTCCAGGTTCATCACTGAAGACTGGAGGATCACCTTTAGACCGATCACTCTTCATAGACTGACGGCCAGAGACTAGAGACTTTAGTCTGTCCTCCTCTTCCTCCACACAGTCACTCATCTTCTGATCTGAAGTCAGTCTGACAGGTCAAACAGGAACACTGACTGTGAACATGAAGAGGAAACAAGTTAGTACAAGAGAACAGGAAGTAACACACACCCTCTCTATGGCTGCATCCCAAAGCTCTTCATTTTCATTTCCTCTCTCCTCGCTCCTCACACACCGCCAGTCACTGAGAGATCTTTATAAAACCTGATGAACGGACTTTAAATAACTTTCATTTATTAGAATGATGTGTCTTTTCATGATCTGTTATTTCCCCCGTTAACTTTTATTAATGATTCTATTAAAGTCAGAGAGAGAAGGAGAGTCTGTCTGTCAGCAACAAACACCTTTTACATCATTTATCCTCATTCAGTCACATGAGGCTGATGATTCCTGAACGTCTGGTTTGATATGAGTTACATCATTTACATTTTCCCTTTAGCACAATAAATAATGTCCAGTGTTCAAAAGACACCATAGTCATATTCTGAGTTATGAAATAATGAACGGAAAGGAAAGGAGCTTCAATGCTTCCTTTATTATCTCCTTTAGCAGAGGACACACTGGAGCATCCTTTACCAAAGGAAAGGAGCTTCAATGCTTCCTTTATTATCTCCTTTAGCAGAGGACACACTGGAGCATCCTTTACCAAAGGAAAGGAGCTTCAATGCTTCCTTTACTATCTCCTTTAGCAGAGGACACACTGGAGCATCCTTTACCAAAGGAAAGGAGCTTCAATGCATCCTCTATTATCTCCTTTAGGACACACTGGAGCATCCTTTACCAAAGGAAAGGAGCTTCAATGCATCCTCTATTATCTCCTTTAGGACACACTGGAGCATCCTTTACCAAAGGAAAGGAGCTTCAATGCTTCCTTTACTATCTCCTTTAGGACACACTGGAGCATCCTTTACCAAAGGAAAGGAGCTTCAATGCATCCTCTATTATCTCCTTTAGCAGAGGACACAATGGAGCATCCTTTACCAAAGGAAAGGAGCTTCAATGCTTCCTTTACTATCTCCTTTAGGACACACTGGAGCATCCTTTACCAAAGGAAAGGAGCTTCAATGCTTCCTTTACTATCTCCTTTAGGACACACTGGAGCATCCTTTACCAAAGGAAAGGAGCTTCAATGCTTCCTTTACTATCTCCTTTAGGACACACTAGAGCATCCTTTACTAAAGGAAAGGAGCTTCAATGCTTCCTTTACTATCTCCTTTAGGACACACTGGAGCATCCTTTACCAAAGGAAAGGAGCTTCAATGCTTCCTTTACTATCTCCTTTAGGACACACTAGAGCATCCTTTACTAAAGGAAAGGAGCTTCAATGCTTCCTTTACTATCTCCTTTAGGACACACTGGAGCATCCTTTACTAAAGGAAAGGAGCTTTAATGCTTCCTTTACTATCTCCTTTAGCAGAGGACACACTGGAGCATCCTTTACTAAAGGAAAGGAGCTTCAATGCTTCCTTTACTATCTCCTTTAGCAGAGGACACACTGGAGCATCCTTTACCAAAGGAAAGGAGACAATAACATCCCACAATGCCTTGCGGCTGCAGCATTTAAAGCGACGCAGCGTTCATAATAATAAACTAGATGCTGATCTTGCATATTATTTTCATACACTGTCAAGTTATTGTCCAAATATGTGCCTTGTCCAAACTTGAAAGAGACTGAAACATCCACTGTAAGATTTTAACTGGAATCCACTCAATGAAACAGCTTTTCCTTTTTCTCTCCTTTATTTTTTAGGTTGAGTTGCAGGTTCATTTCACTTTAGTGATTAGCCATTAGTCATTAGGCATTAGGTGAAAAACCTTTCAAATAGAAAAAATACAGAAAACAAAATATTCACATTATTACCAAATAAGTATAAATAAGAACAAAGAGAGACTATGCAAAATTCATTACTCCTTATTTAAGTTAATACACACACTCCCATTAAATGTCTCATGTCAAATACAAATAAGCCTTAACATAAAGGTAATATATATAAACATATATCCACACACACACATATACATACATATGTGCATTATATTATTTTATTTAATTACTATTTTTAATTATTTAATTAAGCACAAAGTATCTTATATTTTATAATTACTTTTGAGTTCATATCAAATCACGTAGCAATCCTAAACTACATTTCCCATAAGCCCCCACAATTCACCGTGCCTCTCACCGCATCATCCACCGGACACTCAAAACAAACAATCGGCAGCACCAAACAAACGATCCGCCACAAACAAAGTCAACCACCGGCACAAACAGACGGACTAAAACACCAGCAACAGCGATCTCCGCCAGAAAAACAGTCTCTCAAAGTGATTCAGTATCCTCACCGGCTGCCTCTCACACTTTGTAGATGTTCTTTTCGCATAGTTTTACTGCAGATTGCAGCGCTGGTTTGAATGAAAGCCCTGCTAGTTAGCGCTCTGCTATATTTTCAGGACCCTTTTCGCTGTGACACTGAGGAGTGTTGCTTTTATAAACTCCGGGCGTAGTTTGATTAATTACTTCCCTCCCTCTGCTTTACTCACTGAGCACTCAGTTTTGCTACTGGACTTATTAATTTACAAATTACTTTCTGATTTATTTATTTTCTATTTTTCTATTTATATTATTTTCTTAATTTATATTTATTAATTTCTATTTATTAATATTTATAAATCTTAATTTTCCGAAACTTCAGTTTGACTTGACATCCACTAACTGTGATTCATGTTTAATCTGAGCGGACGGTGACTTTCTATTTAATGAATGATTTATTTTGAACATGTAACAAATACCTCAGTAAAACACAAAACAAGAATAACTAATCAAATGAACAGTAAACAATCAATGAACTAATAATCAATATTAATAAATATGATGAATATTTCAAAAAGAAGTGTGAAGAAGTCCAGCCTCCACTTCCAGTATGTGATCCTACCTCTTCTCCAGAACTCCACCAGTTAACTCTATATGGATCATCTAGTCCTGTTTCTTGGTAATGAGGTGATGTTTGTCCTCGTTAGGTCAGATGATCTTTAGGATCTGTTGATAGAGTGTTCCAGCAGCAGTATCTCTCTTTAACACACCGCAGGTGAAGCAGTCTGTCACTGAAACACCTGTTTAATACCGCACGGGGAGAAGCAGCGCCTTTTGTAGTCCATCTTCACAACATTGTAGTTTCACCACAGCAGACTGACGTCACTAACATCCGCCGTGGTCGCATCATAATGACGGAGTCTAGTGAAGGAGCAGTCAGAGGTTGTCTTTTCCTAACTCCTTCTGAAGTCTCCTTCTCATCTCTCCTTGACCTCATGACGTTTTCCACTGAGGTCAAGGAGAAGTGGTTAGGAGAAGTGGTTAGGAGAAGTGGTTAGGAGAAGTGGTTAGGAGAAGTGGTTAGGACGTCATTATTTGACTATTCGAACGCAACCCTCGTTTCCTCTCTCCTCGCATGGTTTCCTTGCGTCTCTCTCTCTCTCACGCACACACACGCACACACACACACACACACGCACACAGCCAGTATCCAGTCTAATGAAGCAGCCAGCGCTCCTCCTGCTCACTTCTCTTTACCTCTGCTGGTTCTCTGGTTTTCTGGTTTTCTTGTCTTACAGCAGCTTTAATGACTTTGTGTTCACAGAAGAATCAAACTGTTGACTTCATTCTAACATTTCTCTCCTCTCCAGTCCACAGGGAGGAAAGTGACTCAGAGAGTTTGACGGTGAAGTCATCAAATGTTGGATTAACACTCACCCTGCTTCAGTCTTCAGTCTTCAGTCGTCTCCTCTCTGTGCCGTTAACACAAGACGGAGTCTGGAAGAACAAACTGAACACTTTCACTTTCGTAGTTCCCTCCCTCTGTTCTCTTCTTCTTCTTCTTCTTCTCTCGGTTTCTGGCGGATCGCAACCAACTTTAAGGTGCATACCGCCACCTACTGTACAAGAGTGTGTAACATCATGTCATTTACTCTTTACTGCTACTCTTAAATTCTATCCACCAATCCTGTGTCTCTTAAGAACATTAATAATGCCTTCCTGGTGCCTTCAACCCCCTCACCCTCTGTTCCCAGTATCCCCATCAGATCCCAGTCCCGTCCCTCCTCTCTGACTTGGTCCTGTAGTCTTTTTCTTTCAGCCTCATACTTTTTACATTGAATTAGGATATGCTGCACATTTTCTTTATCACCACAATCCCCACACATGTCACTGTTCCTTTTCCCCATTAAAGCCAAAGTGCCATTAAGACCTGTGTGATCCAGTCTGAGTCTTGTTATGATGATTTCTTCCCTTCTGTTCCTTTCTTTATACCACTTTGTTATGACCGACTTTTGTATTTTGAAATATCTCCTTCCTTTCTGGTCTTCCTCCCATCTTTTCTGCCATATCTCAACTCCTTTCCTTTTAATCACAGCTTTTCCTTCTCCTTTCCCAAGTAACACTGGTACTGTAATGTCCTTTCCCAAGTAAAACTGGTACTGTAATGTCCTTTCCCAAGTGAAACTGTTACTGTAATGTCCTTTCCCAAGTAACACTGGTACTGTAATGTCCTTTCCCAAGTAAAACTGGTACTGTAATGTCCTTTCCCAAGTAACACTGTTACTGTAATGTCCTTTCCCAAGTAACACTGTTACTGTAATGTCCTTTCCCAAGTAAAACTGTTACTGTAATGTCCTTTCCCAAGTAACACTGGTACTGTAATGTCCTTTCCCAAGTAACACTGGTACTGTAATGTCCTTTCCCAAGTAAAACTGGTACTGTAATGTCCTTTCCCAAGTAACACTGGTACTGTAATGTCCTTTCCCAAGTGAAACTGTTACTGTAATGTCCTTTCCCAAGTGAAACTGGTACTGTAATGTCCTTTCCCAAGTGAAACTGGTACTGTAATGTCCTTTCCCAAGTGAAACTGTTACTGTAATGTCCTTTCCCAAGTGAAACTGGTACTGTAATGTCCTTTCCCAAGTAACACTGGTACTGTAATGTCCTTTCCCAAGTGAAACTGTTACTGTAATGTCCTTTCCCAAGTGAAACTGGTACTGTAATGTCCTTTCCCAAGTGAAACTGTTACTGTAATGTCCTTTCCCAAGTAACACTGGTACTGTAATGTCCTTTCCCAAGTAACACTGGTACTGTAATGTCCTTTCCCAAGTAAAACTGGTACTGTAATGTCCTTTCCCAAGTAACACTGGTACTGTAATGTCCTTTCCCAAGTGAAACTGTTACTGTAATGTCCTTTCCCAAGTGAAACTGGTACTGTAATGTCCTTTCCCAAGTGAAACTGGTACTGTAATGTCCTTTCCCAAGTGAAACTGTTACTGTAATGTCCTTTCCCAAGTGAAACTGGTACTGTAATGTCCTTTCCCAAGTAACACTGGTACTGTAATGTCCTTTCCCAAGTGAAACTGTTACTGTAATGTCCTTTCCCAAGTGAAACTGGTACTGTAATGTCCTTTCCCAAGTGAAACTGGTACTGTAATGTCCTTTCCCAAGTGAAACTGTTACTGTAATGTCCTTTCCCAAGTGAAACTGGTACTGTAATGTCCTTTCCCAAGTGAAACTGGTACTGTAATGTCCTTTCCCAAGTGAAACTGGTACTCTAATGTCCTTTCCCAAGTGAAACTGGTACTGTAATGTCCTTTCCCAAGTGAAACTGGTACTGTAATGTCCTTTCCCAAGTGAAACTGTTACTGTAATGTCCTTTCCCAAGTGAAACTGTTACTGTAATGTCCTTTCCCAAGTGAAACTGGTACTGTAATGTCCTTTCCCAAGTAACACTGGTACTGTAATGTCCTTTCCCAAGTGAAACTGGTACTGTAATGTCCTTTCCCAAGTAACACTGGTACTCTAATGTCCTTTCCCAAGTAAAACTGGTACTGTAATGTCCTTTCCCAAGTGAAACTGGTACTGTAATGTCCTTTCCCAAGTGAAACTGGTACTGTAATGTCCTTTCCCAAGTGAAACTGTTACTGTAATGTCCTTTCCCAAGTGACACTGGTACTCTAATGTCCTTTCCCAAGTAAAACTGGTACTGTAATGTCCTTTCCCAAGTGAAACTGGTACTGTAATGTCCTTTCCCAAGTAAAACTGGTACTGTAATGTCCTTTCCCAAGTAACACTGGTACTGTAATGTCCTTTCCCAAGTAACACTGGTACTGTAATGTCCTTTCCCAAGTAACACTGGTACTGTAATGTCCTTTCCCAAGTAACACTGGTACTGTAATGTCCTTTCCCAAGTAACACTGGTACTGTAATGTCCTTTCCCAAGTGAAACTGGTACTGTAATGTCCTTTCCCAAGTGAAACTGGTACTGTAATGTCCTTTCCCAAGTAACACTGGTACTGTAATGTCCTTTCCCAAGTAACACTGGTACTGTAATGTCCTTTCCCAAGTAAAACTGGTACTGTAATGTCCTTTCCCAAGTGAAACTGGTACTGTAATGTCCTTTCCCAAGTAACACTGGTACTGTAATGTCCTTTCCCAAGTGAAACTGGTACTGTAATGTCCTTTCCCAAGTAACACTGGTACTGTAATGTCCTTTCCCAAGTAACACTGGTACTGTAATGTCCTTTCCCTAGTGAAACTGGTACTGTAATGTCCTTTCCCAAGTGAAACTGGTACTGTAATGTCCTTTCCCAAGTGAAACTGGTACTGTAATGTCCTTTCCCAAGTAACACTGGTACTGTAATGTCCTTTCCCAAGTGAAACTGGTACTGTAATGTCCTTTCCCAAGTAACACTGGTACTGTAATGTCCTTTCCCAAGTGAAACTGGTACTGTAATGTCCTTTCCCAAGTAAAACTGGTACTGTAATGTCCTTTCCCAAGTAACACTGGTACTGTAATGTCCTTTCCCAAGTAAAACTGGTACTGTAATGTCCTTTCCCAAGTAAAACTGGTACTGTAATGTCTTTTTGCAGTGAACTTTTTGCTAGTTTATCTGCAAACTCGTTCCCTTTCACCCCCTCGTGTGCTGGAACCCAACAGAATAATACATCTATACCCCCTCTGTGCAGTCTTAGCAAGCTATAGTACAATTCAATGATTAGATCTTGCCTTACAGCTTTTGTTGAATGTATACTTTCCAAAACAGCTTTTGAATCCGTGCATATCACCACTCTGTCAGGTCTGACCTCCTCAACCCACTGCATTGCAATAATGATTGCCACTATTTCTGCTGTGTACACTGATACCTGGTTTGAAATTCTTTTAGAAATAGTTATTTTAAATTCTGGAATATAAACACCAACTCCCACACACTCCTGTTTATTTTTGGATCCATCTGTATATATTTTGAGATCATTATTATAGCTGTTCCTGAGGTATACACTTGTTTTAACTCCCACTTCATTTACTTGCCATTCCCTTTTCTTTTCAATGATACTCATGTCTATTTTAACTTCTGGGAGCAGCCAGGGGGGTACGCTGCTTATTGGTGTCGACCTGGTGAACTCTAAGGCCTCTAATCCATATGTCCGCACTTTTTCTTCCATTGTCCATCCAAATCCATACCCTTGAAACTTAGAGTATTCCCAGCAGTTTTGTAATGTTACCTTTGTAGGATTTTCTTCTCCACTTCCTTTTAACCTGACCCAGTATGCTAGAGCTAATTTCTCTCTTCTTAATTCAAGTGTAGTCTCTCCTGCTTCAATTAATACTGCCTTAATGGGTGTTGATTTAATGGCTCCGATACATAACCGTAATGCTCTATACTGTACTCTATCCACTTTTTGTAATGTTGTCTTTGCTGCTGCTTCATAAACTATACAACCATAATCTATTGTTGATCTCATGATCGCCCTATATATGTCAATCAATGACTGTTTATCTGCCCCCCAGTTACTTCCAGCCACAGCTTGTAGTAAATGTATTACTTTTTTGCATTTTGTTTCCAGATGTTTTATATGAACATGCCATGTATATTTACTGTCTAACCATAGACCCAGATATTTGTATTCATTCACCCTCTCCATCAACTGACCATATAATGTTAAATTCTCAGTATTAATGTTTCTCTTTTTTGTAAATATCATATAACATGTTTTATTTGTTGACATTTTGAATCCCCACTCATATGACCATTTCTCCACTTTCCCTATTGCTTTCCTTATATTTTCCATCACATATGGCACATTTCTTCCCCTCATCCATATTGCCCCATCATCTGCATATATCGCTGATTTGATGCATCCATCTAAATTTTCAAATATATCATTTATCATTACGTTAAACAACACCGGGCTGATTGCACTCCCCTGGGGGATACCATTTTCTATATTGTAGTCCTTAGATACTTCTGTTCCAACCTTGACTTTAAATTTCCTGTCTGTTAAAAAGTCCATTACCCAATTATACAACCTCCCTCCAATACCCATTTGACCTATCTTGATAAGCAGCCCTTCCCTCCACATAGAATCATATGCTTTTTCTATATCAAAATATACTATTGTCATCACCTCTTTCATTTTGAGTGTCTTTTCTACCTCATTAGTTACTCTAACTAGAGCATCTATTGTAGATCGACCTTTTCTAAAACCACACTGAACATTACTCACTAACCCTCTCTGTTCCAAAACATACATTAATCTACGTACTATTATCTTCTCCATCCATTTGCATAAGTGAGATGTCAACGCTATGGGCCTATAACTACCAGGATTAGCAGGATCTTTCCCTGGCTTGTTGAATGGTAATATTACTGCCATTTTCCAACAACTTGGTATGACTCCCTCCATCCAGATTTTATTGAAGAGTCTCAACACTAACTTAAATGATTCCACTGGTAATTGTCTAAACATGGCATAACATAACTGGTCTTGTCCTGGTGCTGTATATCCAGTATTTGTCAAGGCTATTTTGAGCTCTGCCATTGTAAATTCCACATCCAGCGTTGACATATCATCCTCTCTCTTCTCTCTCACGTTTTCATTCTCACTGAGCACACGCTCTTTTTGCTGCCTGTGTATATTATCAAGGTGCTCCCCACTATGTACTGCTGCAAATGCCTTACCTAACACTTCCGTCTTTTCTTTATCTGATACTGCCATCCTCTCCCCGTCAATCAATGCTGGAATTTTTATTGACTTCCTTTTCCCACTCATTTGTTTAAACATGGACCAGACATCACCTAACTTCACTCCTCTGCCAATGGTGGAACAGAATTCTCTCCAAGTCCTCTTTTTGGTATATTTGACTGTTCTGCGAGCCACTGCCCTTTTCCTTTGATACTCAATGAGATTCTCTTGTGACATGTTTTTTCTCAGAGCTCTGAATGCTTTATTTCGTTCTTTAACAGCTATGCTGCATTCCTCATTCCACCAAGGTACCACTTTCTTCCTACCCTGTGTTGTTCTTTTTGGTACACTTAGTTTTGCAGCATTCAGTATATGTTCTGTAACTTCACTTGTACATTCCTCTATGCTCCCTTCTAATATTACCAAGTGAGCTGACTCCTCACAACATATTGTAAACTTCTCCCAGTCAGCTTTGCCAAAACACCACCTTGTAATTGTGCTCCCTTCCTGTATACATACATTTGTGTTTATTATAGTGAGAACTGGGAAATGATCACTTCCTATAGTTGACTCTTCCTTAACATACCATTCGCAAGCATTCACCAAACTACCCGTCACCATTGTAAGATCTAAATATGATATTGTACCCCTACTCACATCTATTCTTGTGCCTTTGCCATTATTAAGACAGACCAATGATCTTTCTTCCATTATTGTCTGTGTGATTACTACCCCATAAGCTGCTGTGTGCATTGAAATCCCCACACCATATTTCCTTCTTACATACTTCCCCTGCCATTTCATTGAACATATCTATAGTTAGGTTCCTACATGGATTATAGAAATTGATTAATTTAATATTTCCTTCATTCCTGGGGCTGCAAATCTCCACCACAATACCTTCCATATCTTCAGGGGACTTAATCTTCCTGTAAGCCAATCCATCTTTGAAAAAGGTTGCACACCCTCCACCATTTTGGTTGTTAGCTCTATCATGTCTTATAGAGCTGAACCCTGGAATCACAAAGTCTAAATGTGGATGTAACCACGTTTCTTGCACACATATAATATCTGGTACTACTTCTAATTCATATACATACTTTTTAAATTCTTGCCCATTAGCTATCAGGCTTCTCGCATTCCACTGAAGTATATGGAGCACCATAATTAACACTTTAACCCTCATTCTGTCCATTTTCCCCAACCTCAGTTGCTGTCAGAAGTGCATGTATCTGATCTGCTTTTATATCACGTATATCAAGGAATCTTCCTGCTGCCTCCACTATGTTCTTGACTCTATCACTTTTCTTTTTTAGCTGAGCTGCAACATTAATGGTGTGGCAGATGAAGACAACAAATTCCACTTTGTTTACTACCAGTGAATCATCATTAATTTTACATTTATGAGCACGAGCATTTTGCATATTGTCTGGGACTTGGGTTTGTGCTTGATTTCCTAGTGCATTACCATCCCTTTGTGCTGTGTTTCTTTGTTCTATTTCACTGGAATTCCTGTTGTTTGTTTCTGTCGCCCTTACTTTCTTTAGTGCTTCTGCGTATGATATTTTGTTCATTGTCTTAACTCTCTGCACTTCTCTGGCTTCTCTCTGCACTTCACATCCTCCAAACGCAGCACTATGCTCACCTCCGCAGTTACAGCATTTAACCTTTGCATCCGTATCACATTTTCCATACTCATGCTGTCCTCCACATCTCGCACACCTTAGCTTTCCTTTACACTGCTGTGCTGTGTGCCCCATTCTTTGGCATGCATAACATCTGAGAGGTTTGGGAATGTATTCCCTCACGCTGTAGTTCATGTATCCCATTTGCACCGATTTTGGGAGGGTTTTCTCAAACTGAACCACTACCGATAAGGTTTCCTTCAGTGAGCCATCTCTTTTACTTTTAATCCGTATGGCATCAATTACTTTACCACCTTTAATCTCATGTTTAACATCTTCCATGGACATACTCAATGGGACTCCAGAGATTACTCCTCTCAACTTTACCATTGCTCCAGGTATATGAGCCTTCATCTTTTCCCCTGTAAGTGTTGTCATTTTGAGGATCTTTTCCTGCTGTTGTTTGCTGTTTGCATGTATCAACACTCGTTTATTGTTCAAGAACCTGGCCATTTTGATTTTCCCAATCTCCTCTTCGATCGCTCTGGTAAGTTTGATCGGGTGGTAGTGTCCGCCATCCTGATTGAATTCAATTATTACTTTCCACTCCGCTTCTTGTGTTTGATCCGTCTGCCTATCATTGTGACTGGTTCTTGATTTTTTATTATTTCCTCTGACAACTTCACTATCATCCGACCAACTTCTCTCTCTTGCTATCCGCTCTCTCTCTCTCTCGCAGCCCTTTTCTTCCTCACAGATTTAGGTAACTTCCATTCCATTTCACTTCCATTATTTCCATCAGAACTATGTGACATGATGTTACAGTCAAAGTACAGTTTATGCTAATCCGCCAGCAAATCTTTCAATCCTACTGCGTTCGCAAATTACTTCCGTCTCTCTCTAGGAAAAACCTCGAGCTCGCTCCTCATGAAAGTGTCCGCCAGACCAACTCAATCAGACCCACGTTCTTCCCGTGGTCTCCCCTCTGTTCTCTGTCCTCATGTTCCTGCGTCACCTGGTCAGTGTGGCTCCTCCTCTCTCCATCTACAGGTAATCACCTGAGTTCATCTGTGACTGAGGCCCCCCCCCCACGAGAATCATTTAATAAGTAAATAAATAGTGTTCAGATTTACAACAATAAATTAGAAAGATATATAAATATTTTTAAAACTAAAAATAATATAAATAGTATTATGATATATATCAAACAAAACATATATATTTAAAATAAACAGTAAATATATATATATATATATATATATAGAATAAAAAAGTATCTTAAAAATAAAAAATAGTTTTAAAAGTAAAAGTAAATAAATAGTTATGATCTACAAAAATGAAGTAAGTAAATAAATAGTGTTGTGAAATAGAAAAATAAATAAAATTAAAAAATGCAAATATTTTTAAAAAGTAAAAAAGAATAAACAGCATTATGATATATAAAATAAAAAGTATCTTAAAAATAAAGAATAGCTTTAAAAATAAAAGTAAATAGTATTACGATATACATAAAACAAATAATATCTTTAAAAACAAAGAATAATTTTAAAAGTTAATAAATTGTGTTAAGATTTACAAAAATAAATTAGAAAAATAAATATTTTGAAAACTAAAACAAATATAAATAGTATTACGAAATATATCGAACAAAATATATATTTAAAATAAACATTAAATAAATAGATATATATAATAAAAAGTATTTTAAAAATAAAGAACAGTTTTAAAAGTATATATCTATATATATAAATATAAATAAACAATAAACCGACTGTGTCTCCTGAGAGAACGAGTGAAAGAAGTGGTGATGTCGAGATAACGAGTGTAGAAATAGAAATGATGAACCATGACGGCACTCAGCTTCCAGAGATGATCACACTGAATGTGTGTACATGTTGTTTCACTGTGTAGCGTTTCAGCTTTAACGGACGTTAAATGTGAAATGAGTTGGAGTAATCTTTGTTGTTTCACAGGGTTGGGTCAACCTGCTCACGAGGCCACTATTTAGTTTGACAAACATTAAAGTTGTTCTTTCTGTTTTGTTGTCTGACATTAGATGAAGCTGAATATCTGCGTGATGAAGACAACTTCATCAGAAAGCAGGAAAAGCTTTTGGTTCGTGGTGTCAACGTGCAGCTCTCACCGATTTTACCCCCAAAACATTTGAGATGTTTCACCCCCCAAAATCTTTGTTGACTTGAACACAACAGGACACTTCAGAGGACAAACTATGGTGGACATGATGGTGAAGACAGAATGAAGAATGAGAGGTTATAGATTTTAAATTTCCATGAAACTAATTCATGCGGCGTGTTCTGATATCTAAACAAGATGAATGTTGTTTTTATTCATTATATTGAATAATGTGATTTAATTCATGTTAAATCATCCTCGGGGCAGCGCTCTTTGAAACAAAGAGAACATGATAAATGTAGTCTCATTAAATCTACTAAACTATCAACTTGGACTCTGATTAATAATTAAATTAATAACTATGACAGCGGTTGGCATTAATCACTTTTATGGCACATTTAACAGACCAGCATGTTTATTCCATAAGCATTGATTATTAAGATAATACAAGTTAAAACACAACATTAATCTGACTAAATAACTCAACTAAACAAACAGTGTGAGAGAGAGACAAAGACAAGATGGTGACTTAGACTGCATGGACTACAAACAACATGGCTGCCACTGTGAAACTACAAAAATGGCTGAATCAAAGATGGCCACCAGGACCTCCCCACATGGTGTCTTTGTCTTTCGGAGCACATGTGATCAGTCAGGACGAAGAGTTGTGATGTGGGGGTTTGAGATCCTCTGAATATGTGTGTTTAAAACCAACTCACAGTCTACTCCAGAGTCCGACATCAGAACTGTGTCCATAGCAACGGTCTGTTATACATAGCAACGGTCTGTTATACGTAGCAACGGTCTGTTATACGTAGCAACGGTCTGTTATACGTAGCAAAGGTCTGTTATACGTAGCAACGGACTGTTATGCATAGCAACGGTCTGTTATACGTAGCAAAGGTCTGTTATACGTAGCAACGGACTGTTATACATAGCAACGGTCTGTTATACGTAACAACGGTCTGCTATACGTAACAACGGTCTGCTATACGTAGCAAAGGTCTGTTATACATAGCAACGGTCTGTTATACGTTGCAACGGTCTCTTATATGTAGCAACAGTCTGTTATACGTAACAAGGGTTAGGGTTAGCCAACTTAAACACCCCCCTCTCTTCTCTGGCACTTGGTTCAGCCCAACAGGAACCTGAAACCAGCTGGAGACCTGTGGCTGAAGGTTCAGGTGTGCTCCCTGAAAACACTCCCCCTGGAAGTAGGCCTCAAAGAGAGAGTTCTCCAAAATAAAAGCACAACATAGTTACCTGAACTTCCTGTATTAGTCCGCCTTCTTGAACTCAACACAGTCAGTTCACATGATCACAATCATAAACTAAATAAAATATGAAGGTGTTGACTTTCCACCAAAATCCAGACGTAACCTGTTTTAGTCAGTTGAGAAACTTCACTGAAGCCTCGACTGAACTCAGGTTTTATCTGATTCTTTCTGTTTGTTACAAGCAGATATTTATCTTCTATAATATGAGAAACGTCTGGTATTGGGTTTAGAAAGGGAACTTTATCAACTTCCACTGTTACTTAGAAATATGTGGAAATAAACAGCAAAGCTCCGTCGGTCCACAGAGTGGAGCTGCAACACAACGCAGAGCAGAGAGATCCAGTTAAATGTGTTAGTCTACAGTTCTGTTGTCATAAACTGAGCTACTCTGCAGAGGCACTTTGGGTTCACAATATATGAATGAATGAATGAAAAAGACAAGATCAGATGCAGGTCCAGGTGGTGAACCTCTGTGGATCATCAGGACACGGCTGATCCTCTCAACACATCCACTTTTCTGATCACTCACTCTAACGGCTTCCATCTGTTGAGAGAAGAAGAGAACAGAAGTCATGAATCAGTGTTTACAGAGACTCCCTTCATCACCTGTCAGTCACTGATGCAGCACACAGTTCATTTATAAAACTATCATGAGCAGAACCAACCTCCATATCTCCGCTCACTACTCAATATCTCCAACAGGAACCGCAATTTATCTTCTAGCTAATTCATCAGTGTGGTCGTTCCTAAAGTCTGCACCTCCTCTGGTCCTCACTCATTCCAGTGTGCTGCTCCTAGTGACTGGAAGGAGTTAATGAAGACACTAAACCTCCACACCCTCATCCCGTTACCCTCCTTTAAGCACATCATGGTTACTAAATGTAACCACGGTTCTATGAAATAAGAGCCAGTGATCTGAGGCTTCAGTCAGACTGATCTCAGAGCTGTGACAGAGATGAACTGATCAATGAGAGAACACACACTTTCTGATCAGAGTTGATGGTACGACAGTTTGATGGATGAGGACCACTGTCTCTATACATGATGTGATGCTGTCAGCTGTAATCCAGCTTTATTTCCTGGAGACATGAACACAACAACAACATCTTCTTCACATCAACTCTAACACATGATCACATGATGAGCTTCTGGCTGATCTGATTGGCTGACTGTTCTCTCTCTCTGTGTGTCACCGTTCTCCTCTCACAGCTTAACGGAGGAAACACATCACAACAATACTGCTGAAACCAGCATGGACCGACTCCGCCCCTCTACTGACCTCAGAGTCTCCAGTCCACAGTCTGGACTCTTCACCAGATCAGACAGGAGCTTCACTTCTGAATCACCCAGGTAGTTGTTATTCAGCTGCAGCTCTCTCAGATGGGAGGGGTTGGACTTCAGAGCTGAGGCCAGAGAAGCACAGCTGATCTCTGACAAACTGCAGTCCCACAATCTGAATAAAGAATAAATGATGAAGATAAAAATCACTTTATAATCCAGTCAGATGTGTTCAGGTTTTAAATGTGTAGCTCAACATCACTATGTCCTAATCAATAATATTTTCCCTAAAATGAGTAGAGTGACTTTGTCATTGTGTTATTGTGGATCATCATAATGTCAGCCTTCTACAGACATCATCCAGATGTCACCACAACATTCATACAGCTGTTCATGTCAACACACATCAATAACATGCTGCTGATCTCTGTGTTCATCTATGTGTGTGTGCTGAAGGATCAATATCAATGATCAGACATTATTAGTGGAACACGTTGAAACAAACAGAAACCAGAGTAATAGTTCTACTTCATTAAAGCTGCAGTAGGCAGTATATATATATATATATTTTTGGCATCATTGGGCAGACATCCCATAATAACCTTTCAGCATATTGTAATTCAAGTGTTCTGAGAGATAACTAGACTCCTGCTCCTCCTCATGGCTCTGTTTACAGGCTTTACAACATCTAGCCCGTGACGGGAGACTTTGACCAATCACAGGTCATTTCAGAGAGAGAGCGTTCCTATTGGCTGAGCTCCGGTCATGTGACCAGAACTTGGCGTTCCCTCACCAGAGTTCACAATGGCAGCTGCGTCACAAACGTTCTCATTTCACAGCTAAACCGTGCACTACAAGATGATTCAGAGAACATGTGAGGAGAGGAATAGACATTAACGTAACAGAATATTGATTCATATCTGATCAGCGCTGTCTAGTTTGACCGTTTGATCAGAGTTCAGAGTGATTGACAGCCGGCTCTCAGAGATAGCAGCTGGACAGCAGACCTCAGATCAGCTCTTACTGCTTGTTTTCCTCCGGTCTGTGGAATCTTGCAGATGCCGTTAGGAGCACCGGAGGACACAGAGGACATAGAGGACACCGGGGGACACGGAGGACACCGGAGGACATGATTTTTTTCAGATTACCTGTCTCATGCACTACTGTCAGGATATAGCAACCGTTTTATCAAAATAACTTTTTTAATCATATTTGCTCCAATCTGCCTCCTGATGCTTTAACTAAACTTGATCAATTTAAAACAGATATTAGTTCAGAGGATCTTCTGTATCCAGATGTGACCATTTACCAACAATGATAAACATTCATTTACTTTAACAACTAACAGTGGACATTTTCTACACTTTCTTTAAAGGGCCTGTTAGTAAGAATCATAATGTCTTGTTAACAGCTTCACCTGTGTCCGTTAAGTCAACTAAAGTCAGCGTCCTGTTGCTGGCGCTTGTGCTCGCTCTACATAGACATGAAGGAGCATCGCTCAATACAGTGAGGAGACACACGTCAGCTAAAAGCACAATATCACTCTATATTTCAGCTGCTTGGCAGTAATGTTAACTGACTAGACGAAGGTCTCTCCATAAATCAATGCTGATCCTAGTGTTGGCTTTTCCCGCCTCAGCCTCCCGACCGCGGCCGGAGGGAACGGGGGAGACGATAACGTTTCTCTCTGCGGAGCCCCGTCACTTCACAAGACACAGGAAACCTCTGTTGGTCTGGAGGAGCTGCAGCAGTTATTTCTGCACAAACGTCCACTGTACATTCACTAGATATTCTCAGAGCTAAACTAACTCTGCTGCAGTGTGGAGTGAGCAGCATGCACGTGAGAGGTGGAGAGAGAGAGAGAGAGAAGGAGCGTGGTGTGTGAGTGAAGGCAGGCAGAGGAGACGAGGAGCAGAGACTCCGGTCCTGGAGACCAAAGCTACGGTCTCCCCCGCGTCCTCCGACCGCGGCCAACACTGTTTAACAGACGGGCTTCACTAGATACAACCAAGAGGTTTTGGTGCTTCACTGGAGTTTGTGTTGGAGTCTGAGTCTGAACAGCGGAGACACACGAGAGACCATGAGACACCGACCAGCAATGATTTATACCTGGAACAAGTTACTAACAGTTTCTTTAAGAAACACAAGTCTTTAGTGACTGCAGACTGAATTTAGTTCAAGAAACATGAAAATATGAAGAAAAGGACATTAACAACTTTATGGATGTAAGTTATGTTTGTACATAAATCAGCTTCAATTGTTAATTAAACATATAAGATCTATAACAGTAACAGAGAATCAGTGAACTGACCCCAGAGTCTCCAGTCTACAGTGTGGACTCTCCAGAAAACCACAGAGGAGCTTCACTCCTGAATCCTTCAGTTTGTTGTTACTCAGCTCCAGCTCTCTCAGATGGGAGGGGTTGGACTTCAGAGCTGAGGCCAGAGAAGCACAGCTGATCTCTGACAAACTGCAGTGAATCAATCTGAATAAAGAATAAATGATGTAAGTTTAGAAGACAACGTTCCTGCTTGAAATCATTCAATGTTTAATAATGTGTTCAGAGCTGAAGAAGGTTTAGAACGTAGAAGTTTAGAAAATGTAAACTCCAAACACCTGAAGCCAACAGGATGCAGGTTAAAAACTGTCAAATACAAACAGTGAAACAGAGCTCTCATTAATATTAATGACAACGTGCTGCTACTTCAATAAAGACGTAGTGACTTCACCTCTTAAACTCTGACAGCTCCACCAGTGGATCCATCTAAACAAACTCATGTTGAGCAGCCAAACATAAATAAGAACCACAGAAACTGATTCAAGATTCAACTCAACATCTCAAAGTTTCTAAAGATGTCAAAGATGTCAGGATGGATTTGGGGAGAAATGTGAACAAAAGATATTTAAGATAAGACATCTAAAATATATATTTTAGGAATAGTGGAGTCATAAAATCAAAGCATCTTCAGTTTAAACTCTTCAGTCAGTAAAAGCATCATAAAGCTTCATAACATTTATAGAAAAAACAAATAGTGAATATATTTGTTATTGTCTGATAGCTGAAATAGAGACTATTTATTTATTCTTCATATTGATGTATTTTTATATAATTTATTTTAACATGATGAAGTCAGGTGTTGTGATTTATGAAGGTTTTAAATGTGTAGCTCAACATTGCTCTGCCACAGTCAATGGACTAAACCACTGAAGAAGAAAATGGACTTTAGCATTAAGATACTCAGTGTGGATCAGTATAATATCAGCCTGATGTCTGCAGTTTAGTGTCACCACAACTTTCATATCATATTAATCTCAGTACACAAGTAAAAAATGGTGTCTGACCTCAGAGACTCCAGTCTACAGCGTGGACTCTCCAGAAAACCAGACAGAAGCTTCACTCCTGAATCCTTCAGGTTGAAGTTTCCTCTCAGATCCAGCTCTCTCAGATGGGAGGGGTTGGACTTCAGAGCTGAGACCAGAGAAGCACAGCTGATCTCTGACAACCAGCAGCCCCTCAATCTGAATAAAGAATAAATGATGAAGATAAAATCACTTCATAATCCAATCAGATGTGTTCAGGTTTTAAATGTGTAGCTCAACATCACTATGTCCTAATCAATGATCTTTTCCCTAAAATGAGTAGAGTGACTTTGTCATTGTGTTATTGTGGATCATCATCATGTCAGCCTTCTACAGACATCATCCAGATGTCACCACAACATTCATACAGCTGTTCATTTCAACACACATCAATAACATGCTGCTGATCTCTGTCAAGTCTGGAATTAGAGGATCAATATTAAATCAGACTTGTTGGACTTCATTACTTCATTTATTACATGGCCTTCTTCTCACTGTATCTGGGAGCTTAGCAGGTTTATGTCATTTACAGGAAAGGTCCACATTTGTTCAAGTGTGTCTATAAACAACAGCCACATGTCATATGTACATTAAAAAGAGTTATTGGTGGCAGTAATCATTCCTCCTGTGAAGTGGTCCCTTCATAACACAACTACACTGTAAGAAATGACTTCAGAAGTTAGACTAAAACTAATATGAAGATTCAGCAGTCTGAGTCGACAAATCAAAGTTACAGACTGTTTAGTACCAACTTCCCTCTTTGAGTTACTAATCCTCCTGCAGCTCAACAAGGAAACTGCCAAACACAACATACTGACTGGATTCATACTAAGGCTGGGCAATATATCCATATTATATCAATATCGTGATATGAGACGAGATATCCTCTTAGATTCTGGATATCCTAATATCTAGGGTTGTCAAAGTTAATCGTTTTAACGCCACTCATTTCTTTAAAGCATCAACACAATCAAACTTTTGGAGGTTGTAGCGGCTCAGTTTTAAAGCTAGAGTGAAGATACTGGTATCATCTGAAACTACAGAACCTGATGAATCCATCAGTACCAACCATGTCAGACTACTACTACTACTACTACTACTACTACTACTACTACTACTACTGGTATCATAGTAAACTAGAGAACCTGATGAATCCATCGGTACCAACCATGTCAGACTAGCTGGTCATGAAGGAGGTTAAATAACGCTCCAAACTAACACTATTATTATATCTATTATTATCTATCTATCTGTTCTATTGTTCCAGTGTGCCTAGAAGCACAAGGCTTTACCTTGTACAAAAAACACATCAAAACGTGCGGGATGATCGGGAAAGGTGTGCTATGACTTTTCTAAGAGATTCGTGCAGCCGTTTCCATAAAAATCCTGTGAAAGTGCGATTTTTTGCTCCATAGGAATGAATGGAGAATCGACGTGAAGAGAGCTCAAAAACACTATATTGTTTTTAGAAAATCAGTCTAACCTGTCTTAAGATGTTTTCTCTCCCCCTCCCCCCCAGCACCAGGCACAATGGTCAAAATTGAATGCGAAATTTTCTAGTTTGTCTTTTACACTCCGTCATTAGATCCACATTACTGATGATTATTTATCAAAAATCTCATTGTGTCAATATTTTGTGAAAGCACCAATGGTCAATCCTACAATATCAATATCGAAGTATTTGGTCAAAAATATTGATTTTGTCCAGGTCACCCAGCCCTAATACGTCTAACTCAGACTGCTGAAGCCTCCGATTAGTTTAAGATCAACGTTACAGGTCATTTTACACACAACAAGACTGTGGATTTAGTCGTCATCTCGTAACACTCAGGTTAAACGGGGATTGCTTCACAGACAGAAGGAATGATGACAGACATCAATAACTCTTTGAATGTACATATGAACATGTGAGTATTGTATTCAGATAGACTTGAAAAGAATATGAACCTGCAAAGATGTTTCTGATGCAGAATATTTATTTGGTTCTTGCTTCAAATAATTAGACAATGCTGACATGAAAACAGAGCACAGTTAGATCTGCTGTCAAAAAGAACGTGGGAATAACTTAGAACCATAGAAACCTCTGATTAGATGGTGTCGTTCATAATCATCACTTATGTGCCTTTAAGTTGGTGCAATACGTGTTTGTTGAAGAGTGTTGCACCTTTAGACATGTTCAAATAGAGAGCTACAGGAATGAGTCCTAAAACCCAGAAATGAGTCAGCATTTTAGCACTTCCTGTTTCCTCGTCTGGAAGTCAATGGGTTTTTAGTTAGATGCCTGAAATAAGGTCTGTGGTTAAAGGTCCAGTGTTTAGGATCTGGTGGTATCTAGTGGTGAGGTGAGAAGATTACAACCAACTGAAGCCTCTCCTGTGTGCCAAGCGTGTTGGAGAGCTACGTTAAAGTCCCTCTCTAGAGCCATCTGGAGCAGAGCCAGTGTGCAGAGAGAGAGTGTACAAACTACATAAACTACAGTCAGTGAACTGACCTCAGAGTCTCCAGTCTACAGTTTGGACTCTCCAGTCCAGCAGAAAGCAGCTTCACTCCTGAATCCTCCAGGTTGTTGTCACTCAGGTCCAGCCCTCTCAGATGGGAGGGGTTGGACTTCAGAGCTGAGGCCACAACTTCACAGAGAGCATCAGAAAGTCTGTGATGACACAAAGATTACAAAATATGTTATTATGAAAGAGGACAGTTTATATTTACGTCATGCATTTGATGACTAAACAGTTTGATATATACTTCTCTGATTAACATTTGCTCCTCACATCAGTGGTTCAGCTAATCTTATCTCACTGTCTGACATGAAACAATAATTCTCATCACTCTCTCTCAAACCTGCAGACTTTTAATCTTTGTTGTTTTTAATCTTGCAGATGAAGAGAGAGAACATGTAGTTACATTGAGGCTTCCCTAATGTCCAGTCTGTCAGTGTGATCTGATCCCAGGTCTGTCTCCACAAAGTTAGCATGAGGCCTTCTTGATTAGAAAGGCATTTTTAAAACTCAGTGAATAAGTAATAATAATACAGTTGATAAAGTTGACCTCTCTTTGCTAGCTACCTGCTGCTGTCAGGTTCACGTCCATAAATGGTAAAATTCAGTGACTGCTGCCAAACGGTAGAGAAATGAAACAGATTGTGTAATAATATTAGACCTGTATGTAATTAAACATTCATATAATTAGATATGTTGATGACTGCATGGCGTTTTGTCATTAACACTCTTTTCTGAGCATCAAACGTATTCAGCTCACAAACACAATTAATGAACCAATGAGGTTTCATTATTTACAACATGATGTCATCAGAAAGATGTTATCAGTGTATCAGCATTAAAAACAGAACATTGATCTTTGGTGTGTTTAAGATCTCCTGATCACCTGAGTTTCCTTCTGTGAGGTACAGAATAAAAGGAAAGACTTAAAAACAAGATGATGGAACACAACTTGACTTCATGAGCAATAAAATGCACCATTGCTCGATCCAACACACTCAGGGGTTTTACAACGACGATCTTTGTCTCGTATGACCAGTAGTTTTTCGGATTTGCGGGTCCGGTCCGGTCCGGTCTGGTCTGGTCCGGTCCAGTCCGGTGTACGAACTTAAACCAGTTTGATTTTATGCTAACAGGCAGAACCGATATTTGTCATTATGACACGTTCTGGCAAATTAAAAAGTATCCTACATCAACAACCTGTGCCGACAGAGTCACAGTGCTAAATCCAGCCTGTATTTGCAATATGACAACGTGATTAACGTAATATTATGATGTTATGTTGGTGTATTAACAAGAAGAGGTTTGTTTACTAGGAAGTTCATGTGTTTTTTGGGGTGATGAGACGAGACATGGCAGAGCTGGTCTCAAAGAAAACTAAAACTGCAGCAACATGGCAACAGTTTGGATTTGAAGCCAACGAAAGAGATGAGCCCAAAAACACACAAGGTAAGGTGTAATGTGGTGCAAGGCCTATTGAAAGCAAACCCCAGCACCAGGGCTCTGATCCCAGGACCGCCCCGACTCCCCGCCGGATCAGCAAACGTTCTGTTGCTGCCGTTACACCGGTTAGACCCAGCGCTCCACCAGACAGCTGATCTTTTGTTCTTTTCATTTGTTTTACCAGGTTCACATGTCGTCTCCATCACCCAAAAACATACATCAGAAAAAACTGTAAAATGTAACAATTATTATAAATAAATAGAATAAGTGTTCATTAACTTGACAGCTAGAAACACAAAGTACTGAAACATTTTGAACTCAACATTTGAAACAGCTCAAGAACATCTGTGACAAAATACAACTGACATATTTATGTAATAAACACGTGGAACACTTATAAGAATATTATATTTTAAGAATAATTTATACTGTGTATATTTGAAGAACTAAACTAGTAATCTACACTGATCTATAAAGTTAATCACATCTGGACTTACTCAGCTGTTCTGCAGTTCCTCTCAGCTGGAAACAGTCTCAGTAGTCCCTCTGGTGTTGTGTTGTACTTCTTCAGGTCCAACTCATCCAGAACCTCCTCTGACATCCGCAGCATGTAGAACAGAGCTGAGCAGTGGATCGCAGAGAGTTCCTTCTTTGATCTGTTCTCTGACTTCAGGAACTCTTGGATCTCCTGATGTACCGAGTGGTCGTTCATCTCCGTCAGACAGTGGAAGATGTTGATGTTGATGTTTATGTGAGAGACTTCATGTCTGTTCTTCTCCTTCAGGTTCTTGATGATTCTCTGGATGGTTTCTGGACTATTGTCTGTCTGACCCAGCAGACCTCCTAAGAGCTTCTGGTTGGACTTCAGAGAGAGGCCATGAAGGAAGCGAACAAACAGGTCCAGGTGGCCATTTCTACTTTCAAGGGATTTCTCCATGGCTCTCTTCAGGAAGTCATCCAGGGTTGAATGATCATAGTCTTCTCCCAGGAAGTCCTTCAGTACCTCTGTGTTCCTGTTTGTGTAACAGTGGATCATGTAGACTGCAGCCAGAAACTCCTGAACGGTCAGGTGAACAAAGCAGTAGACTGTTTTCTGGAAGATCACACTCTCTCTTTTGAAGATCTCTGTACAAACTCCTGAGTACACCGAGGCCTCTGTGACATCCAGACCACACCGCTCCACGTCTTCTTGGTAGAACATGATGTCTCCTTTCTCCAGCTGTTCAAATGCCAGCCTCCCCAGCTTCAGAAGAACTTCCCTGTCAGCCTCCGTCAGCTCCTGTGGACTCGTCTCATGTCCCTCACCGTACTTCTGCTTCTTCCTCTTTGTCTGAACCACCAGGAAGTGTGAGTACATGTCAGTCAGGGTCTTGGGCAGCTTTCTTCTCTGGTCTGTAGTCAACATGTGGTCCAGAACTGTAGCAGTGATCCAGCAGAAGACTGGGATTAGACACATGATGTGGAGGCTCTTGGATGTCTTGATGTGTGAGATGATTCTGCTGGACTGCTCTTCATCACTGAATCTCCTCCTGAAGTACTCCTCCTTCTGGGCGTCAGTGAAGCCTCGTACTTCTGTTACCCTGCCAACACATGCAGGAGGGATCTGATTGGCTGCTGCAGGTCGGGAAGTTATCCAGACGAGAGCTGAGGGAAGCAGTTTCCCCTGGATGAGGTTTGTCAACAGCACGTTGACTGATGACTTCTGGGTGACATCAGACACAACCTTCTTGTTCTTGAAATCCAGTGAAAGTCTGCTTTCATCCAGGCCGTCAAAGATGAACAGAACTTTACAGTCAGCGAGCTTCTCTGCTGTGACCTTCTGTAATGTTGGATGGAAAACATGGAGCAGCATGAGAAGACTGTACTGCTCATCTCTGATCAAGTTCAGCTCCCTGAACGAAAGCAGAACCACCAGACTGACATCTTGGTTTTCCAAGCCCTCTGCCCAGTCCAGAGTGAACTTCAGCACTGAGAAGGTTTTTCCAACGCCAGCGACGCCGTTCGTCAGAACGACTCTGATGTGTCCCTGTTGGTCAGGTAAGGCTTTAAAGATGTCCTGGCACTTGATTGGAGCGTCATGGAGGGTCTTCTTCTTGGAAGCTGTCTCAAGCTGCCTCACCTCATGTTGGGTATTAACCTCTTCACTCTGTCCCTCTGTGATGTAGAGCTCAGTGTAGATCCTGTTGAGGAGGGCTCCACTTCCTGTTTCATCACTTCCTTCAGTTCCTTCAGTCACACGTTCACATCTCTTCTTCAGACTGATCTTATGTTCATCTACAACCTCCTGCAGACCTCTATCTGCTGAAAGAGAGAAACAAAGTTTAAGACAAAACAAAGAAACTCATTATTTCTAATGCCAATATGAAAATAATCAATATAAGAACATATAAAGAAGTAAAGGTTATAAAGTCATCTTCCCTTCTTGAAGTCTAAACTAACGTCAACGTGATTTCTATATTTATTTTTAATAGTTTTTCAACAAGTCGCTCTGCAGGACCAGACGTGTGTTTGTAAGTCAGAGAAGGAGACTGTAGCAGGAAAGATAATGTTGTTCAAAGTCTGTGGCTCCTGTTCAGTTCAGTTCAGTTCAATTTATGTTTATATAGCGTCAAATCATAACAGAAATTATCTTAAGATGCTTTTCATATAGAGCAGGTTTAGACCGTACTCTATCATTTAGAGACCCAACAAGAGATCCCCCATGAGCATGTATTGTTATACGACAATGACAAGAAGATAACTCCCCTTTCATCAGTGTGTCTGTCTGTCTAGGATAGAACAGTGATGTTGTTGCTTTACAGAGATTAATAGTTCTTCATCTTCATCTATGCAGATGGAGAACAAACATCATTCTGATTGGTTGATGCAAAGACGGAGTGCTATCATAAAAACAAAACATACAAATATAAAATGATTTCTCTTGGGTTCAGATTCAGAAAGGAAGTGATGCAGAGCAGATATGTCTGGTGGAGCAGATCTGAAACAGTTGTTACAACAATAGTCAGTGAATTAAAACAACAAGTTTCCAGACATGAAGACATCAGCAGACACATCTACAGTCTTACTTTGGACAGTGCTGGTCTGACTGGCTGTCTGAGGTACAGGTCTTGTTCTGGTCTGACTGGCTGTCTGAGGTCCAGGTCTTGTTCTGGATCTGGACATCAGCTCCTCCACAGAAGCATGACTCCTCTTCATCTTTCTGTGGAGACATTACTTTATTACTAAAATCATGTGTTGATTGTTGGTGAAGAATATCCAGACTTGTCCGACACTGAAGCTCAGATGGTCACAGAGAAGAGTTAAAGTGTTGGTAGTGAATTCAGCATTCAGTCTGTGATGAAGATGTTCCTTTATTTGAACTCTCCTGCTTTAATAAACTAGAATTAGCTGCTTTTCCTGTCTGACTGTCTTATTGAACATTTAGTGATCTGGCTGAAGTGTCTTTATTAAAGAGGAGCAACAGACATTTATAAAACATTGATATTAATCTATTCTAACAAGGAACACCAGAGTTACATGCTGTGTGTCTCAGACTGCTGGTCTACCTCAATATTTAGACCACTTCTAACCTCAGTTCAAACCTAACTAACTCAGACTAAACTACCCAAAGTGACTGTGAATCAGTAAAGGACATAATCAGCTCTCTTTGGCCACTTTTAAATCATTGATATTATTCTGGAGGCTATATAACATGATGGGAGGAAAAAGAACTGCAACTTGCTCATGGACCTCATATTGTGAGGGCACGCCGGGAAACCACAAGGTGGCAGCGTCACATGTCTCTCCTCTACAGTCCACAGGGAGGAAACGGACTCAGACACTTTGGCAGTAAAGTAATAAAATGTTGGATTAACACTCACCCTGCCTCAGTCTACAGTCTTCATCCTTCTGCTCTGTTATTCATCTACAGGAAACCTTTGACCTTTGAGTTTATATATGAGGGCGTGTGTATCACACAAATCAGCTTTATAACACGGAGTGTTCATGAGAATCTCTTTTAGCTTGAACAGGTTGAATTAAAATGAGTTTTGGTCAAATGTTATCTCATTTTAATGTTTAAATCAATGTGGTTAAAGACTAATGTGCTTTTTCAGACTTATATGACTAAGATTCTTCTCAACACCTGGAAAAAAAACTATTGTCTGTTGCATAATAAATAATAATTTAAGCCATTTTCCTGAGTTGCAACTCTTTTTCATAATCCAAACATAGATGGTAGCCAGAGATGACTCTTCTTCTTGCTCAGTTAGTACAACATGAAGCTGCATGTTGAGGAATATAAATCTGTTAGCAGAACGTTTAGTCTTCATCCTCAATGCATCATCATCATCCATCAGGTCAGCTTACAGTAAAAACAGTCTCTTACTTTGACTCTGAGGGTCCAGGTTCATTACTGAAGTCTGGAGTATCCCCCATGGACCGGTCACTCTTCATAGACAGACAGCTGGGTACTGGAGACTCTGCTCTCTGTCTGGACTGAACTCTGCAAACACCAAGATGATTTACTTCACATCATATGAATCTCTTTTTAGGTCATTAAGGTCGCTCTAAACACACAAACTACTGCTGCTGTCGACAATAAGGAGGTTTAAAAGCTTGTTTTCTTAGATTAGATTACATCTTCTCTAGGTGACTGACAGCTGTCACAGATACTAAGAGGAAGAGGTTATTTGATGAAGTCTGTTAAATTGTAGTTGGCAAATACATTTGTGTAGAAATGTGAATATAGCAGCTGTCTTACTTTGTGTCTGAGGGTGCAGGTTCATTACTGAAGTGTAGAGGAATATCTTTAGATATTGCTAAACCAAGCCCTCGGGAAGAGCGCCGGGATCTGAAGCTAATGTTTCGTAGTGGATAAAGGAGCGTTTCAGACAGAGGGTGAATACAGGTATATTCAGGCAGACGGTATGAAACATAATGCAGCATTGTCAGGGTCAACGTAGGCTGCCCTGAACGTTTAAATACAGATCAATAAGATCACTTCCTGAACAGATTCCACCATCAGCAGATGGATTTATTAGTAGTTTAGCTTTATAAATCATGCTAACATCACATATCTGCTGGCGGTTGGTTCGCTTGCTTTCACACCAGAAACGAAACGCTCCCAGAGTTCACTTGGAAGACGACCGAGACCCAACTCTTAAGGTGGACCAGAGTTTGGTTGTTTGGTCTTCACCAGAGTTTGAATGAGCTTTCACACCGGCCCAAACAAACCGTACTAACAGTACAGACCTGAGTTTGTTTTAACCCAACAGAACGGGTCATGAGTGAAAGCAACCTGTTTCACTAGCAAGGGAGTAAATAGAGAGAGAGAAAAGCAGAACAAAGCGTAACCCGCTGACGGGAGCAGTTGATGATGATTATCTCCTTTAGTAGGTCATATATCACGGCTAGTTAAAGATACAACCCAAAGTTCTACCAAAGTTCAGCATCGCTTTAACTGTGATTAGAAGTTACTGGTGACCCAGACCTTTGTCCAGCGATCTCTCTGTCTATTCTACTGCTAATGGAAATATTCATCCTTCTGCTCTGTGATTCATTTACAGGAAACATTTGACCTTTGAGTTCATCTATGAGGGCGTGTGTATCACACAAATCAGATTTATTGTCTGTTGCATAATAAAGAATCATTTAAGCCATTTTCCTGAGTTGCAACTCTTTTTCATAATCCAAACATAGATGGTAGCCAGAGATGACTCTTCTTCTTGATCAGTTAGTACAACATGAAGCTGCATGTTGAGGAATATCAATCTGTTAGCAGAACGTTTAGTCTTCATCCTCAATGCATCATCATCCATCAGGTCAGCTCAGAGTAGAAACAGTCTCTTACTTTGACTCTGAGGGTCCAGGTTCATCACTGAAGAGTAGAGGATGACCTTTGGACCAGTCACTCTTCATAGACAGACAGCTGGGTACTGGAGACTCTGCTCTCCGTCTGGACTGAACTCTGCAAACACCAACATGATTTTATTCACATCACATGAATCCTTGATGAATTCTCTTTTAGGTCATTAAGGTCGCTCTAAACACACAAACTACTGCTGCTGTCAACAATAAGGAGGTTTAAAGGTTTGTAGCCGTTTTCTTAGATTAGATTACATCTTCTCTAGCTGACTGACAGCTGTCACAGACACTAAGAGGAAGAGCTTATTTGACGAAGTCTGTTAAATTTTAGTTGGCAAATACATTTGTGTATAAATGTGAATATAGCAGCTGTCTTACTTTGTGTCTGAGGGTGCAGGTTCATTACTGAAGTCCAGAGGAAGACCTTTAGACCGCTCACTCTTCATAGACAGACGACCGGAGACTAGAGACTCTGCTCTGTCCTCGTCTTCCTCCATCTTCTGATCTGAAGTCAGTCTGAGAGGTCAAACAGAAACATTGACTGTGGACATTTAATACACACAGTATACAGTATAATAAAGCAGCCAGCGCTCCACCTGGTCACTTCTCTTTACCTCTCTGCTTGTTTTCTTGTCTTACAGCAGCTTTAATGAGGATTATTCAGCCAGTCATGACTTTGTGTTCACAGATGAATCAAACTGTTGAGTTCATTCTAACATTTCTCTCCTCTACAGTCCACAGGGAGGAAACTGACTCAGAGACTTTAACAGTAACATAATAAAATGTTGGATTAACACTCACCCTGCTTCAGTCTTCAGTCTTCAGCCCTCGGTCCTCTTCTCAAAATGGAGTCTGGAAAAACTAACTGAACTGAACACTTCCACTTTCTGGTTTCCTTCCTGTTTTCTCATGAGCCTGGATCACAGGATCAGTGTGGCTCCTCCTCTCTTCATTTACAGGAAATCCCTGTCATAGTTCCCTCCCCGTTCATGAGCGTGTTTAAAGTCTTACGTATGTACAGTTTGGATTTGGACCTAAATTCTGTAACGTAATAGAATCCTTTTACAAGACACAACTAGTTCAGTAGCACTCCCTCAGGGTACCTCATCTCTCCATTTACAGGAAACCTTTGACCTCAGAGTTTATCTACGAGTGTGTGTGTGTGTGTGTGTGTGTGTGTGTGTGTGTGTGTGCGTGTGTGTGTGCCTGTGTGTGTGTGTGTGTGTGTGTGTGCGTGTGTGTGTGTGTGTGTGTTGCTCACACTAATCATCTTTTTAATACGGTGTGTTTATGAGAATATCTTTTGTCTTGAACAGGTTGAATTAAAATGAGTTTTGGTCCGATGTTATCTCATTTGTTATCTCAATCATGTCAATAAACCAGTTTAGTTAAATACTAATGTGCTTTTATAGTTGTGTTTTCAGAATTATATCTCTAAGATTTTTCTGAACATCTGGAAGAAAAAATATCATCTCTGTTGCACAATAAAATCATTTCTGAGTTGCAAGTCTTTTTCATGATCTAAACACAGTAGCCAGAAATGACACATCTTCCTTGCTCAATTAGTACAAGAACCTACATTTTGAAATGTATTATATTATTTTCTTATTAGTTATATTTGTATGTTTCTTCCACTATTTCATGTTTCAGCTTTTTTTATTTTTACAAAAAGAGAAAAGACATAAGTAATATCCAGCAACCTGGATTTAGAAATATAATCCCAAATTCTCTACTAGTCAAATGTTAAAGTTACTAGTTTATTGAATTTCACACGTCAGTATTTCAGAGTTAGTAGAAGCTTATCGTTAATGAGTAACTTTAACAATGATGTATTTATATTTCCGTGTCACACTATCAGGTTTCAGATTGACTAAAGAAACAGTCCCAACAGATAACGCCTAGCCTGACTGAGGAGATGATCATGCAGTATAAAGTTTAAATGTTTATATCTCATTCAAAAAGGAACTATGTTAGGGAAAACTGTCTGATAACAACATCCTCGAGTGTTTCCATCTGCAGCTCCTCTTCCTCCACATCTGAGCTGCTGACAAGAAAACACAGTTTAAACACCTCAAATTAAATCAGTAAAACGTTTAAAAAAGAATTGTGCAAATCCTGAACAAACTGTCCACTAGTGTGAAATATTAATATTACAACCTGTAGTGATCACAGTCTCTACATATATGTAGTCCTGTCACAGAGGAAAGTGAACCGACACACTTTAGATTTAACATTTGTTCAACGTGATTTTCTTGATAAATCAGTTTCTACTGTCTGTATTCACATCAGTGTGACTGATATGAGGTCAACTATTCACACCGTGAAGCAGAGAAACCCACTGCATTAAGAACACAACGAGCACAGATGAAGAACAAGAACTCCCAACACCTGCAGCTTCATCACATTCCTGCTGTTTCTAACAAAGACACACCTGCCAGGTGTTATTTACCTGCACTGTACGTAGACAAGGTTTCAGCCATAACTACCTGTACTGTAGGTGTCACAACTAACATTTATCAGACAATTAGACTCAACAACATGAACACAGTGATGCTGATCAGAGAGTATCAATCTGAATTATGATTATCAGCTGAAGAAACACCTCACTGATATTCATTATTAACATTACACAGGACAACCTGACATTTATTGATCAGAGTCAAACTGTTACAACTAAATATACCATTAAAGTTGAACCCAGACTGAGCTGTCTCACCTTAAACAAGCTGATTACTTTAAACACGGAGTATCTTTGATTTATGAAGTAAAGCACTAATGTAATATCATATGAATGACAGCTAAAATCATACTTTTCTTTTGTTAAAAACTACCTCAGGTTACTTCCAAAGCCAGTTTGTGATTATTAATAAAAACGTATTGTGTTGACAACTGTGCAGTGTTGGAGGAAGTATTCAGATCCTAAATAAATGTACTAATACCACACTGTAAAAATACTCTGTCACAAGTAAAAGTCTTGCTTTGAAAATGTTACTTAAGTAAAAGTATGTAAGTATAATCAGGAAAATGTACTCTAAGTATTAAAAGAAAGAAAACGTCCCCTGTGACTGTTAAACTATGACATATTATATCATTAGATAGATTTATATATAATAAAATAATTAAAAAGGAAAAGCAGCAAATCGTCACATTTGTGAAGCTGGAACCATGAAATGATTTTGCTTAAAAAATGACATAATCAAAAATAGTTGCCAATTAATTTCAGTCAATCGATTAATAAGTTAATCGACTAATAGTTTCAGCTGTACATTTTCATATGTTTGTAAAGTAACTAGTAACTAAAGCTGTCAGATAAATGTAGAGCGTAAATGCAGATAAATGGAGTAAGAAGGACAACTTGTCCCTCTGAAATGTCCTGCAGTAGAAGTATAAAGTGGCATGAAAGTAAATGTACTTTCTAACACTGTAACTGTGTAACATTAGGCCATCAAATCAGCAGAAAAACAGGAGATTGATTTATAGAAAATAATCTATTTAAATCACAATATTAGTGAGAAAAATCACAGCTTGATATATTTGTTTAAAATGTTCAGCCCAACTAGCTGTGAAGTAATATTTAAATGTAAAGTGGTTGGTTAACTAGCTACAGCCTCAGTAACATGAGATCTATGTAACATCACCCAGAGAAGGATCTTAACGCCCCCTAGTGGCCACGGTCGGTAACTACACCTGCATCAATATCAAGTTAGAGGAATTACATACAAGACACACTTCCGGTTACATCCTTCAAAATAAAAGAGCAAGAGATGTAGTTATGCTCTTTGTCCACAGGAGGGCAGTGTGATTATGATTTTAATTATAATGATTGTGTCTAACTACAGCTGTTTAGGGTTAGGATTAACAGTAGATTACTTGGTTGCTAGGCGCCGACGCGAGTGGCAGCCTGTCTTAGTAGCTCTCCGTGTTTCTACTTTCGTTGTCTTCTTTTTCGTTACTTTTAACTTTCTACTGCGCTTAGTTTTTGTCAGTGATAGTATACTGCACACTTTATGTAAATAGTTTCCTTTTTCACAGCCGTCTTATTTAGTTATTATATGTAGTTAGCCTGACAAACGGACATGATCGGACAACGGACGGTGTATTCATCTGAAGCGCTCCTCGCCTTTCGGGACCGAGTAGCAGCGCCACCGAAGGATTTACCTGCTGAGATACGGCGACACAGACGGGGATCAAGAGCCGGTGTGATCGTGAGGGGGAGGAGGGAGATTTAAACCCGTCCTGCCTTCAGTGATCATGGGCAATGTGAGATCTCTGGCCAACAAGACGGACGAGCTAGCAGCCCTGGTGAAAGACCAACGGGAATACCGAGAGTCCAGTGTGCTGTGCTTTACGGAGACATGGCTGAAGGGGATTATACCAGACTGCTTAGTGGAACCGGACGGCTTCACGGTGGTGCGAGCTGACAGAGACAAACAGAGCGGTAAACAGAAAGGCGGAGGGCTTGCTGTCTTTGTGAACTCCAGATGGTGTAATCCCAAACACATCACCGTAATTTCATATCATTGCTGGGATGTGATGAGTTCTATGATTTCATATCACTGCTGGGATGTGATGAGTTCTATGATTTCATATCACTGCTGGGATGTGATGAGTTCTATGATTTCATATCACTGCTGGGATGTGATGAGTTCTATGATTTCATATCATTGCTGGGATGTGATGAGTTCTATGATTTCATATCACTGCTGGGATGTGATGAGTTCTATGATTTCATATCACTGTTGGGATGTGATGAGTTCTATGATTTCATATCACTGCTGGGATGTGATGAGTTCTATGATTTCATATCACTGCTGGGATGTGATGAGTTCTATGATTTCATATCACTGCTGGGATGTGATGAGTTCTATGATTTCATATCACTGTTGGGATGTGATGAGTTCTATGATTTCATATCACTGCTGGGATGTGATGAGTTCTATGATTTCATATCACTGTTGGGATGTGATGAGTTCTATGATTTCATATCACTGTTGGGATGTGATGAGTTCTATGATTTCATATCACTGCTGGGATGTGATGAGTTCTATGATTTCATACTGTATCTTCAGAATCACTTGTTTTGTTCTCAGAAGCCGCGGTGCGGACCGTGGAGAGGATCCAGCTGCGTTGTACAGCTCAGTCAACAGAACCTGATGACCACAGGAGGCACCGACTCCCTGTCACCTTTAAATCAGAGTGCATGATGGGATCTCAGAGACCTCAGAGGTCAAACTGGGATCTGGAGAGACGCAAGATTTAGATCTGTTTCTGTTTGTTCTATATTTATTGTTAATACATTTGATCATTTTGCTTACACACATCCATTGCCTCTCTCTCTCTCTCTCTCTCTCTCTCTCTCTCTCTCTCTCTCTCTGCCTCTCTCTCTCTCTCTCTCTCTCTCTGTCTCTCTGTCTCTCTCTCTCTCTCTCTCTCTCTCTCTCTCTCTGTCTCTCTGTCTCTCTCTCTCTCTCTCTCTGTCCCTCTCTCTCTCTCTCTCTCTCTCTGTCTCTCTCTCTCTCTCTCTCTCTGTCTCTCTCTCCTCTCTCTCTCTCCTCTCTCTCTCTCTCTCTCTCTCTCTCTCTGTGACAACTTTATCAATTCATAAAGTTTTCAGAGAAAAGTAAATAAAAAGCGGGTGTAAGGTGATCCACATGTATGCAGAAAATGTTCAAGTATTGATACAGTTCTGCATGAGTCAAGCTTTACCTATATATACAACTTTTTGTAATAACGTTGCAGAGATGTCATACATGCTGATATTACTAATATCTTGGGTGAGGGGGTTTTCTGTGCTCTTGTGCTGCCTGTGATATTCTAGGACACACAGGCCATTTCTTTCACCGCCTGTAGGAAATAATCTTGTGTAGGTAGCCTACTCTATCTTACTGCTTCATTAACAACACTGCTTTAGAACCATGTCCTTTTTAATTGGAATGTCCTGGCCGTGCATGCGACGTGGCACGCTGTTTTAAGCTGAACATTATATATACAACTCTCTCCTTAGCTTTCTGTGGTCCATGTTCAGTGTGGTACACACCATGATACCAAACAGCACAGTGACTACTTTTCACCCTTTAAATAGGCAGACTGACTGATTACAAGTTTGAAGATACATGTGATACTAATTACAGGACACACCTTAGTTTAACGTGTCCCTATGGTCACATTATTTTACATCTTTTCTAGGGGTACCATCCTTTTTGTCCAGGCCAGTTTCATTAGTTTGTTTTTTAAAATGATTCTGTTGAACCACAATTCAAAATCAATGTCTGATTTTCATTAGTTAATTTTCAGTACATTTTTATTTATTATTACTTTTGTCAGTTTCAAGTTATTTCAGTGACCATTGTGGGTTTTTCTTTCTGTAACGGAAGGGTACCAACAATGTTGTCCACATATATATATATATATATACACAGTATATTATTCAGGTTAAACAACTGGGGTAAATAAAAAGACCTGTTGATAACTTGACCTGTGCATTTGAAATCCTGAGTTTTACTGCCCTCCAGTGGTCACAGGTAGTAACTGCATCATATAATTTTTCAAGCTAACGCCATTGCAAACTTTAGTAGGAATAATACAGTTATCAATACTGATTAAATTCTTTAGAGGTAGGCTATCAAAAAGACAATTAGTATGTTCATAATAGCATCTGTATTTCTAATGTATAGTTTGTTTAAAAAAAACAATATAAAGCCCTGCATCATGTAACGTTCTGAGAACCCTGAAATGGTGAAGTCTGTGTGTGCGTGTGCGTGTGCGTGTGTGTGTGTGTGTGTGTGTGTGTGTGCGTGTGCGTGTGTGTGTGTGTGTGTGTGTATATGAATGTCGATCTATTCCTAATAAATGATATGTTTTCAGTTATACTCAACTTATGTTGATTTACACTGTAGCCTACTCAAGGTGACATTTGATGTGACTGCTCTGCTGTCTCATATGAACCTCTGTGGGATGAATGCTCATCGGTAGATTCTTGCTCGTCTCCTGTATGAAATGGATGTATCCTCACTGTCCTGCATTATTATGAACCATAGTAACGTGGTTATGGGTCATCCATTCACTAACTCACTCCCTCTTCCTCTCCTCGCAGTTCTCATGCATTAGCTCCGTGTTGTTGACTGATTATGTTGTGGCTGCTTCGACATACAGTCGCCTATGTTGATGTTCAAGTTTGCTTTTCTAAAATCAGAGTTGTCTCTGCTGTTGCAGCGCGTTTTTGCGCTGCGTAAAAACTACGTGGAGATCATCCGGACGAACCGACGCACGAAAAATTCTAGTTTAAAGTCAAGGACCTTCATATTTTCTATCTGCAGACCTGATGGCTCGTGGTAATCAAGTCTGCTGCTTTATTATAAATAGATGTTGGTCTGGATGCTCTGAAGCTCTTTTTCAGCAGGTAAATGGATGAACAGTTCATCGGAGGAATTAAGGTAAATAAGAAGTAATGCTGTAGTGGTGCTGACCTTTTTAACATGGCAGCTAGAAGCAGTGACAGTTAACCTGCAGCAGTAAGATAGAGTAGGCTACCTACACAAGATTATTTCCTACAGGCGGTGAAAGAAATGGCCTGTGTGTCCTAGAATATCACAGGCAGCACAGAAAACCCCCTCACCCAAGATATTAGTAATATCAGCATGTATGACATCTCTGCAACGTTATTACAAAAAGTTTGATATATAGGTAAAGCTTGACTCATGCAGAACTGTATCAATGCAATACTTGAAAATGTTCTGCATACATGTGGATCACCTTACACCCGTTTTTCATCTACTTTTCTCTGAAAAAATGATTGCCTCTACAGGTTTTTATATTGGTGAAATGTAAAGGAATATGAATAGAAACTGCACTATGGTCTGTTAATGGTGTAGTAACAATATCAACCGAAATATTATCAATATTCATAAGTGTAAGCATTTAGTCCAGGAAATGTTCTCCTCAAAATATCAATCAGATTAAACTTTTCAATAAACATCTTTAGATTCTCAGCTACTGCACTAATGTCACGTGGTGGCCAACAGTCAATAGAGTTGTCTAATAGGTCTCCAATCTTCGATATTTAATCTATCTTTGTTTGTTTTTGGAATTCATGTAATTACCCCGTGCCTTAATGTAGTAGGGAGCTCAGCCTTTTGAACACATTCTGTAAACATTGCTAGTGAGAAAGTTTAGAAGTAAAGGTTTTGTAAAATCCCCTGTCCGACCATCATTACCTGGGGACTTGTTTTTCTCTAAGACATTTAATACATTCAGTAATTTCAGGTAAAGATATCTCCTTCTCTCTAAAATCTCTAAATTCATCATTTAATTAAGAGGCGCAGTTCATCTCAAACGAGCCTGATATGTTCCGTGATGTCATGTGTGACGTCATTGGCATCCGTAACCTAGGTTACATAGACGCCGCTTTCCACATTCTGTTCCGGATGTCATGTGTGACGTCATTGGCATCCGTAACCTAGGTTACATAGACGCCGCTTTCCACATTCTGTTCCGTGATGTTATGTGTGACGTCATTGGCATCCGTAACCTAGGTTACATAGACGCCGCTTTCCACATTCTGTTCCGTGATGTCATGTGTGACGTCATTGGCATCCGTAACCTAGGTTACATAGACGCCGCTTTCCACATTCTGTTCCGTGATGTCATGTGTGACGTCATTGGCGTCCGGAACAGAGTTTACCTATAGACCCTGTTTTCCACCTTCCGTTAACATCCTCTCTCTTAAAGAGAGGACGGGCTCTGGGAATGCCCCCAAGTCTGTGTTGGATGCTCTGCGACCTGCTCTAGGGCGCGTCCCAACACAGGCTTGGGGGGGAGGTTCCAGAGTTTTTTTGTTTGTTGTTAGTTAGTTAGTTTGTTGGTTTGTTTGTTGGTTTGTTTGTTTGTTAGTGTTAGTGTTAGTGTTAGTATTTGTTTGTTTGTCTGTTCGTCTGTTTGTGTGTTTATGTGTGTGTTTGTTTGTTTCTCTCTCTCTCTTTCTTTCTTTCTTTCTCTCTCTCTGTCTCTCTCTAATCTCTTTCTCCCTCTCTCTTTCTTTCTGTCTTTTTTATTTATCTCTCTCTCTCCTCTCTTTCTCTCTTTCTTTCTTTCTTTCTTTCTTTCTTTCTCTCTCTCCTCTCTTTCTCTCTCTTTCTTTCTTTCTTTCTTTCTTTCTCTCTCCTCTCTCTCTCTCCTCTCTTTCTCTCTCTCTTTCTCTCTCTCTTTCCTCTCTCTCTGTCTCTCTCTCTGTCTCCCTCTCTCTCTCTCTGTCTCTCTCTCTCTCTCTGTCTCCTCTCTCTCTCTCTGTCTCTCTCTCTGAGTGCATGCTGGAGTGGAAGACGGTGAGAGCGTGTCTGAGCGTGATTGTGTTTTCTATCTTTTGTTTGTTTGTTAGTTAGTTAGTTAGTTAGTTAGTTAGTTAGTTAGTTTGTTTGTTTGTTTGTTTGTTTGTTTGTTTGTTTGTTAGTTAGTTAGTTAGTTAGTTAGTTAGTTAGTTAGTTTGTTTGTTTGTTTGTTTGTTTGTTTGTTTGTTTGTTAGTTAGTTAGTTAGTTAGTTAGTTAGTTAGTTAGTTAGTTAGTTAGTTAGTTAGTTAGTTAGTTAGTTAGTTAGTTAGTTAGTTTGTTTGTTTGTTTGTTTGTTTGTTTGTTTGTTTGTTAGTTAGTTAGTTAGTTAGTTAGTTAGTTAGTTAGTTAGTTAGTTAGTTAGTTAGTTAGTTAGTTTGTTTGTTTGTTTGTTTGTTTGTTTGTTTGTTTGTTTGTTTGTTTGTTAGTTAGTTAGTTAGTTAGTTAGTTAGTTAGTTAGTTAGTTAGTTAGTTAGTTAGTTAGTTAGTTAGTTAGTTAGTTAGTTTGTTTGTTTGTTTGTTTGTTTGTTTGTTTGTTTGTTTGTTAGTTAGTTAGTTAGTTAGTTAGTTAGTTAGTTAGTTAGTTAGTTAGTTAGTTAGTTAGTTAGTTAGTTAGTTAGTTTGTTTGTTTGTTTGTTTGTTTGTTTGTTTGTTTGTTTGTTTGTTTGTTAGTTAGTTAGTTAGTTAGTTAGTTAGTTAGTTAGTTAGTTAGTTAGTTAGTTAGTTAGTTAGTTAGTTTGTTTGTTTGTTTGTTTGTTTGTTTGTTTGTTTGCCGGCTCTTGGAGTCGGAGGCGGGGGGCTGGAGAAGCTCACCCGCCGGCATGGAGTTAAACTCTGTCCAGCTGTTATCTGCTCCGTTGAGGATTGCAGTTTAGCAATCGGAGAAATGGTCGGTTATGGCAGTGTTAAGTCCGCATCCAGAATGAATAATGGAGTCGTGATCTTTCTGGACAACGTTGATAAAGTGAACGTGGTTGTTGAACAAGGTGTGGTGATTAAAGACACCTTTGTTCAGGTAGTGCCGCTGGTTAATCCGGCCAAAAAGATCATTCTGTCAAAAGTCCCTCCATTCATTAGTAATGAAATGTTGCAGAGGGAACTGGTGAGACATGGACATTTAATGTCTCCAATTAAACTGATTCCTCTGGGCTGTAAATCTCCTCACCTGAAGCACGTGGTTTCCTTCAGAAGGCAGGTCTATATGATTCTAAAGAACAACACTGAGGAGTTAAACTTGATGTTGAAGTTCAGGGTGGAGGAGTTTGACTACATTGTTCATGTGTCTTCAGGGAGAATGAAATGTTTTGGCTGTGGAATGGAGGGTCACCTCATCCGGACCTGTCCACAGAAACAAAACGCTGGGACACATAATGGTGAGCCTGCAGCACCAAGTCCAGAACAAGACAATACTCAGAGTACACATAGTACACAGCAGGATAATACTCAGAGTACACATAGTACACAGAAAGACAATACTCAGAGTACACACAGTACACAGAAAGACAATACTCAGAGTACACACAGTACACAGAAAGACAATACTCAGAGTACACACAGTACACAGAAAGACAATACTCAGAGTACACACAGTACACAGAAAGACAATACTCAGAGTACACATAGTACACAGAAAGACAATACTCAGAGTACACACAGTACACAGAAAGACAATACTCAGAGTACACACAGTACACAGAAAGACAATACTCAGATGAGCTAGTCAAGATGAGGAGCACCTTCAGCCACAGACTCATCCCTCCTCGGCACAACACAAAGCGCCTGGGTCAGTCCTTCATGCTGGTAGCCATCAGGCTCCACAACCAAGGCTGACCCCCATATGACAACTATTAGGACTTTTAAGAAATTTAAACATGCACTATCTGGCGCACTTTACACTCACTTTACACTATACATCCTATATACCACTTTATTGCTGACTGCACATATGTACATATTACATTTATTTATTTATTTATTTATTGTACATACTACATTTATTTATTGACGGACTGTACACACTATGTTCACCCATTCACTCTGTATCTTTTATATCTCTATTATTGTCTTTAGAATTTTTGTATACCTTTACCTCTCCTGTGATTCACTCTGTTTGCTGATGTTGCTGCTTTGACACCTGAATTTCCCTCCGGGGATTAATAAAGGTTCATATTATCTTATCTTATAAAGAAACATATAAAGAAAACTTTAAAAGACAGACAAACTGTTATTTATGTGTATTTATGTTGTTAGTAAACTGTACAGGTAATATGGTGTGGCTAAAGTAATGGAGAGTGAGAGCTCCTGGTTTTTCTGAGGATCTGTGTTAAGAGGTGCTGTTCTCATTGGCTGGCCTTCGATGACGTCGCTGCTGCGGATTGGCTGAGGACGGCGGGGTTGGCCAATTTAACTTCCGGGTAAACAAACAGCTGATAGCAGGTCGATGGCTGTCAGCTGTTTTTGCCAAAATAGTAATAATAATAATACAATAAACGGATTAAAAGTGAAGCCGAAATAACTACACAATGATGCGGATTAGTAAAAAGTCTAAATTCATGCTTTGTCAGGTCTGTTACCATGACGACAAGCAAACAACTTTTAAATTGCTTGTTTTCTGAATGGAGTCTGGTATATATATATTGTTACACACCACTTATGTGATGAATGCTTTTGATACACATGCTTTAAAGGTCCCATATTTAAAAAAGTTAGATTTTCATGTCTTTTATAGTATAAAGCAGGTTTAAGTGCTTTATATAAATACTGTTAAACTATCAAAACGCTCAATAAACGGAGAAATACAAACAGCCCGTATTCAGAAATTGTGTGTTTGAAACAAGCCGTCAGGATTTTTGTCCATTTGTGATGTCACAAATATACAATATTTAGATCATCACACGGTTTTAAACGTACACATTCTAAATGTGTCCCAGTTTATTTTCTGTTGCAGTGTATGTAAATAACATCAGCTGACAGGAAGTAAACATGGACCCAAGCTGTTGCCTAGCAACGCAATTCCTTTGAAATGAGCTAAAACGGAGCGTTTCAGACAGGCAGTGAATACAGGTATATTCAGGCAGACAGGACGAGGAAAATAAAGTTGTTGTTTTTTAACATTACAGCATGTAAACTTGTTCTAGTAAAAACACAAAACACAAGTATGAACCTGACAATGAGCACGATATGGGACCTTTAATATTTATATATATATATATATATTTTATATATATATTTTTTTATATATATATATATTTATATGTATTTATATATATGCATCATGGTTAATTGGTCACAGATTTTATAGGCAAAATGCTAAGATTTATATTTAGTAGTAGTAAATAAATAAATAATAAACAATCAGGTCCTTTTGATGAGTATTTTATTATTATTATTTCACAATATATATATAATGGCTAAGATGCTGCTTTTCTATTGCAACACTTTCATCACTTCTTGCATCTACTGGGCGGTTTACCTGAAGACATAATAAGTTGCACAATGAAGACATGTAGTGCTCCTCCCAGGGTCCAGAGTTAGGAAACAGCAATCACAATGTAGTTTTCCACTAACAATGTTGTTAACAAATGTTACACAAATAGATACATGAAGATATATATATATATATATATATAAAGAAGTGATTTTACATTTACAGAATAAACTGACCCATGTCATAAAATGATGAATATTGACCCAACTATAAACCTGTTACAGCTGTTGTGACGTAGTTGGTGAGTATACAGTTGTACGGTGACCTGTGGCATCTGCACATACTATACCTGTCAGAAGGACTTCATGACATGACGCAGCTTGTCTGTTTTCTTGCACAGAGCACATCACTGTCCTGTCAGTAGCAACAGTAGCCTGAGGGGTTAGAGGAGACATAAGGACTGTTGAATTCACGACAGACTGCCGGAAAAACCTGAATAAAATATCAGAATATGGCTCAGAATATAAGCTTAAGCTACAGATAGAGAAGTCATGGTACCTTGGCCAGCTGCTCCTGTTAATGCTGTATGTATGAGTATCACTTCCATATCACTTATTTTATTTAAAGGATAGTTTCTGTATTGACATGTCATGTGTCATCATGGGGGATTTTTCTTGTCTTGGCTGAGCAATCAAAGCCAATCTCCTCCTTGTCATCCATAAATGGAATACTTCTTCTTGAGTCACTGAGGTAGTTAGTTGCTCAACACGCCCACTCCTCCAACAACGCGTCTACTCCTCCTCAGCCTGTATATATATAACAGCTGACTCCAGCAACGCAAACACAAGTCACATTAAAGTGAGCAAGCATGAGGTCTTGCAGTCTGTGCATCGTACTGAGCCTACTGGCACTCACAGTTTACTGTGTGCCTACAACACCACCACCACCACCGGTCACTGTGCAGGATGAAGGCTTTGCAGAGGTGTGTATGTTTGCATGCATGTGTTCTCACTACTTTGCTTTTAAGCTGTGTATTTTGGGGACTTTTCTCACCTTCATTTTACAGAACTACCTGAAGAACTTCTTCAACCTGACAGAGGAGAGAGGTCCAGCCACCAGACGGGGGATCAGCCCGGTGAGCAGGAAGCTGAGTGAGATGCAGAGATTCTTCGGTCTCCAGATCACCGGGACGCTGGACGCCGACACCGTGGTGATGATGAAGAAGGCCCGCTGTGGCGTCCCGGACGGCAACATCGCCCGTTTCTCCACGTTTGGAAGTAACCTCAAGTGGGAGAAAAAGAGCCTTACCTACAGGTGAACTGATCTGAAGTGAGAAAGTAAAGTGTGAGAGAGTAATATCATAGTAAGTCTAACTAATAATTCTTCTTGACTATTTGTCTGACAGGATAGTGACCTACACACGTGACATGCCTGTGTCAGAGATAGATGACTCCATAGAGAAGGCGCTGCAGGTCTGGGCCAAGGTCACTCCTCTGAGATTCACAAAGATCAGCAGTGGCACCGCTGACATCATGATCTCCTTCGGCAGCCGATGTGAGTACAGAATGAGTTTCAGAGGTGGAAGAAGTACTCAGATCCTTTATTTAATAAAAGCAGAAAAAGTCTAAAAATACTCTATTACAAGTAAAAGTCCTGTATTCTCAGTGTTAATTATCAAAAGTACTCACTATGCAGAATGGCAGTGTGTTTAATTATTAATATTATATCATATTATATTACATTATATCATATTATATTATGTTATGTTATATTATAGTGTATTGTATTATATTATATCATATTATATTATATTATATCATATTATATTATGTTATGTTATATTATATTATATTGTATTGTATTGTATTATATTGTATTATATTATATTATATCATATTATATTATGTTATGTTATATTATATTATATTGTATTGTATTGTATTATATTGTATTGTATTATATTATATCATATTATATTATATTATGTGATATTATATTATATTGTATTGTATTGTATTATATTGTATTATATTATATTACATTACATTATATCATATTATGTTATATTATATTGTATTATATTATATTATATTATATTATATTATATTACATTATGTTATATTGTATTATATTATATTGTATTATAGTATATTATATTATATTATATTATATTATATTATGTTATATCATATATTATATTATGTTATATTATATCATATTATGTTATATTATATTGTATTATATTATATTATATTATATCATATTATATTATGTTATATTATATTATATTATATCATATTATATTATATTGTATTATATTATATCATATTATATTATATTATATTATATTATATTGTATTATAGTATATTATATTATATTGTATATTAAAATAGTGCTGCATCATATTTTACATACTCTTCATGTACAGCATGTTGCATGGAAACTCTTGATCTCAAAAATAACTAGTAACTAAACACATCAAATAAATGTAGTGAGGTATAAGTATGATATTTCCATCTGAAACATTGTGGACTACAAGTATAAAGTAGCATGAAATTTAAATACTCCAGTAAAGTACACACACCTCAAGTAATGTACTTTAATATTTACCACTGATAACTTGAGCTTGTTGATCTGCTATGGTGCGTATTTGGGTGGCATATCCCTTAATTACTGGCAATGCAGTGCAGTTACATGATGTACCGTATATCACTCAACATAACAAAGAGACAACAATCATTCCACTGGTGGCGTGCTGGTGCCTGCAGGAACCATCTTTACCATGTGTTAAGGGTTAAGAGGGTGTTGAAAAAGGCTGGTTGTGATATCCCACAAAGAAAACTTAGCTATACAGAAGACATTTGTGTTGTGGGGTAAAATAGCAACGATGCATTTGGAACAGCCAGTTCTGAGTTTACAAAAATACAATAAGTGTAAAGCAGGAGTCAGCAACCTGCGTCTCTTCAGCTCCTCTCCAGAGGCTCCCTGTGGATTTATAAACATGGAAATGAATAACTGTTCTTTGTTTACATTTTCATTTTTATTTATCATTGTTGTAGGTCTATGGTACGACGGGACGACGGAGTATTAGAGCCACATTAAGGAGAAAAAATAAATCTGAGATTTAGAGAATAAAGTCATAATATTACAAGAATAAAGTTGTAATTTCTGACTTTTTTCTCGTAATATTCTGACTTTATTGTGTAAATCTCAGATGTGTTTTCCCTCAATGTGGCCCTAATACTCCGTAGTACATTGTCTCTTTGGCCCTCACTGCATTAGACTTACATACTATATACTTAGACTATAAACTGCGTTACCTTCATCACAATGATCACATGTTTTGCGGCTCCAGACAGATTTTCTTTTTTGCCTAAAATGGCTCTTTTGATAGTAAAGGTTGCTGACCCCTGGTTTGGAGAAAACAACATTAGACCGTGGTAGAAATGCAGACAACAGTGGACTGAAGGAACCTTTTAGTTCCAGGGACTAAAAGTGGAAACCCAGCATTAAGAACGTACATTTAAAGCTGCAGTGGGTAGAATTGGAGCAACGTTTTGCCCAATGATGGCAAAATAATACTGCCTGCTGCTGGTTCTGACGTGAGGTTTCTTGTTAACAGCACATGGTGATTATTACCCCTTTGACGGCCCTGATGGCACTCTTGCCCACGCCTTCGCCCCGGCCCCCGGCATCGGAGGAGATGCTCATTTTGATGATGATGAGACCTTCACTTTCCGCTCAAACAGAGGTGAGTTTGTTATTGACGCTCAGCATGTCTGTTTTTACTTGTCAGCGTGAAAGGATATAATTATGGAGAGAGGAGCTGTAACTAACCTGTAGTTCTGTGTATTCTCTGCTGCAGGCTACGTCCTCTTCATGGTGGCTGCCCATGAGTTCGGCCACTCCCTGGGCTTGTCTCACTCTGATGATCCCGGTGCTCTCATGTACCCCGTCTACTCGTACAGAAACCCCGACACCTTCGTTTTGCCGCGGGACGATGTCAACGGCATCCAGTCTCTCTATGGTTAGTACTAACGATGCCTGTTTGCACACAGTAGCACTTAAACCAAAATCTCAGACATCCTCTTGCGCAATATTTCATGATGCTACTCAACTGTTATTGTTGCAATATGATGCAGCGCTTTCTAAATACTTGGTGACTCATTTTGTTTATCCTCCAGGTGCAAACCCTGATAAGGATCCCTCTGTAACCAGACCTCAGCCCCCCCACCACCCCCGACTCCTGTGATTCAACCATGGTTCTGGATGCTGTCACCACCCTGCGAGGAGAGATGCTCTTCTTCAAAGACAGGTATATCAGACATGCTGCACAGCAGAACGCTAAAACATCTGGATCCAAACCTATCGGGATTTTGTTCTCACATTAGGGATGCACCGATACCAGTATCGGGTATCGGGTTCAATACTGTGCTCATGTACTCGTACTCGGAAAAACGGCTCCGATACAACGGCACCGATACCGCTTTACGGTGGTCCACCCGACCCCACTGGGCCGGGATCCCGCCTCAGCCGCCCGCACCGGCCCTCACTTTCATTGCGCCCACGGGGTTTTGCTTGCACCCTCTGACTCGCGCGTGCGTTAGACTCCTTGGGTCGGGTGGGTTGCCAACATCGCCGCAGACCCATGGCGCCTTTTACGTGGGCCGAGCCCCGATCTGGCGGCACGACGCGCTTGGGGCGCACTGAAAACAGTCCGCCCCGGTCGACAGTGGCGCCGGGAGCAGGGGGCCCCGTCCCTCCCCGGTGGGGAGAGAGGGCGCAGCGAGCCCTTTGACTGCGAGCCAAATGCGCCCCGAGCCTTTCCAAGCCGGCATAGAGCCTGTCGCGGCGCACCGCCTCGTATGCGGGACTCCCCAGCCTGCCGTGTGTCGCTCACACCCTCCAGCTGGCTGTTAACGAGGATCTTTAGGCACAGAGAAGTACTCGTATCGGTACTCGGCATCGGAGAGTACCCAAGTGTAAGTACATGTACTCGGTGCATCCCTAGTTCTCACCATAAGTGGCTTCATGTGCATAATGTTCTTGTGAGTTTTCAGCTTCTTCTGGCGGAGTTACCCTCAGAGCAACACACCTCAGCAAAGTCTCATCACAAACTTCTGGCCCAACGCCCCCACCAGCATCAACGCCGCTTATGAAAGCCGACACTCAGATAAAGTCTTTCTCTTTAAAGGTACGTGTTCTTCTGATCTACCCGAGGCTCCGATCTGAAAGCATTTTCAAAGTTTACCTCAATCATCTTTTCCTGCCTGCAGGTCGTAAAGTGTGGGCTTTCAGGGGCTACGACCTCGTGCGTGGCTATCCTAAAAAACTCACCAGCGTTGGTCTGCCTAGACGCGTGAAGAAGATCGACGCGGCCCTCTATGACGTGCAATCTGGCAAGACTCTGTTCTTTGAAGGCGACATTTACTACAGGTGTGTTGAGAGTATATACACTGGTATTCAGTATTTTTAACCTTTGTTGAATGTATCTAACTGCTGTCTGTGTTTCCTCAGTTACGATGAGGCCAGAAAGACGATGGACCAGGGTTTCCCCAAGCGAGTGGATCAGACCTTCTCCGGCCTGAGCGGCAGGGTGACTGCAGCTTTCCAGTACAGAGGTGAGCAGCAGTCAAAGCTGACCTAAAGTTTTCCAACTCAAAACAACTGGAATGAGATATTCAGACCCGTCTTTAATGTTTTCAACCTAAAAAGAAAAGGGACATTTTTGGGGGAAGTGTGCTTAAAAGCTTTTCTTGCTGAGAGTTACATGAGAAGACCGATACCACTTTATTTAATGGACAAACATGAGAGTGGGTGGCATCAATCTTCTCGTCTAATTCTGGACAACAAAGAGATTCAAATATTCACAAAAATGAAAAAAATATTCCTTTTAACCAGCACAGAAACTAACCTTGAGTCTGTGTTCTGCAGGTTTTACGTACATCTACAGCGGACCCTACATGTTTGAGTACAACCTGAGGACCGGGAGGTTGTACCGCGTGCTGAGGAACAGCTACTTCCTGCGCTGCACTAACTTCTAGAGCAGTTTAAATAATGGAAAGCTGTTTATGTAGCCACTCTGAATGAGAATGAATGTACACTAACAGTGTTAAAATAGGTCATTTTAAATATTTCTATTATTCAAAATATTACACATTTAATTGTATGAAATTAATTTAGAGCTGTAGTATATAAATGAAATGTGATGTTATTTTTATATATTGTCTTGAAGATGTTCCTTCAAGACAGCAAGTCCACTTGCATTTGACCACTTCCTACTGGTGCTGCTGTTCTTTATATCTGTAGTGTAATGATGCGACAGATGACCTGGAAAGCTTTGGATGTGTGTGTGTAATCAATGCATTTTAATAATTCATTTTATTGATATGTAATTGGACAATAAAACCATGGATTACCAAAGGTCTTATAAAGGTCTTGCAAATTAATACAATTAATACAACATAAATACAAAAATCAACCTTTTGTAAAAGCCCCTTTCGTTTTGTGATGGTATACCACCACTTATGCTGTTATTCCACGAGGCCAGCGGTCAGCAACCTGCGTCTCTTCAGCTCCTCTCCAGCGGCTCCCTGTGGATTTATAAACATGGAAATGAATAACTGTTTTTTGTTTACATTTTTATTTTTATTTATCATTGTTGTAGGTCTATGGTACGACGGTACGACGGAGTATTAGGGCCACATTGAGGAAAAATAAATTAATCTGAGATTTAGAGAATAAAGTCATAATTCCGTAGTATCCGGTTGGAGTACTGGAGGTTGTGTGTTTGATCCTTATATGACACAATGGGTTTTGAGGTCTTACTTCAAATAAACAAGTCAAATACAAAAAGAAACAATACATCAACATATCTGGTGAGATAGCTCAGTGTGGTAGATAACTGGACGGAATACCTACTTGGAATACTGGAGGTTGTAGGTTCCATCCTTATTTGACATGATGAGTTTTGAGGTCTTACTTCAAATAAACAAGTCACATACAATAGCAAACACCACATCAGTGTATCTGCTCAGATAGCTCAGTGTTGTAGATAACTGCTTGTAGTATCCGGTTGGAATACTGGAGGTTGTGGGTTCGATCCTTATTTGACACAGTCTGTTTTCAGGTCTAACTTCTAATGACCAAGTCAAATATACCAAGAGAACAGTCCTTACTGCGTGTGGCATTGGTGGCTGGGTTGCTGAGTTCTGGTTCGGGCTGCGGCAGATCGGGGTTCAATCCCTACCCTCATCAGTGTCCGGTGCCCGACAGTGGTGTGAGACGAGCGTCTCCTCCCAGGGTTTACCAGAGATACAACTGAGGGGTTATGCATCAGTATATATGTTAAATATATACTTTTATGCGACGCATGTGATATTAAATGCGAAGTATAAATATAATTAATATAATAATATATATTATATAATATATTATATAATATTATATGCGTCGCATATAATATTATATGCGTCGCATAAAGTATATATATTAAATAATATCATATGCGTCGCGTAGAATATTATGTGCGTCGCATAAAAGTATATATTTAACATATATACTGATGCATAACCCCCCAGTTGTATCTCTGGTAAACCCTGGGAGGAGACGCTCGTCTCACACCACTGTCGGGCACCGGACACTGATGAGGGTAGGGATTGAACCCCGATCTGCCGCAGCCCGAACCAGAACTCAGCAACCCAGCCACCAATGCCACACGCAGTGAGGACTGTTCTCTTGGTATATTTGACTTCGTCATTCGAAGTTAGACCTGAAAACAGACTGTGTCACATAAGGATGGAACCCACAACCTCCAGTATTCCAACCGGATACTACGAGCAGTTATCTACCACACTGAGCTATCTGAACAGATACACTGATGCGGTGTTTGCTATTGTATGTGACTTGTTTATTTGAAGTAAGACCTCAAAACTCATCGTGTCAAATAAGGATGGAACCTACAACCTCCAGTATTCCAAGTAGGTATTCCGTCCAGTTATCTACCACACTGAGCTATCTCACCAGATATGTTGATGTATTGTTTCTTTTTGTATTTGACTTCTTTATTTGAAGTAAGAGCTCAAAACTCATCGTGTCAAATAAGGATGGAACCCACAACCTCCAGTACTCCAACCTGATACTACGACCAGTTATCTACCACACTGAGCTATCTCACCAGATACACAGTTGCAGTGTTTGTTATTGTATTTGACTTCTTTATTTGAAGTTAGCCCTCAAAACTAATTGTGCCATATAAGGATCAAACACACAACCTCCAGTACTCCAACCGGATACTACATCCAGTTATCTACCACACTGAGCTATCTCACCAGATATGTTGATGTATTGTTTCTTTTTGTATTTGACTTGTTTATTTGAAGTAAGAGCTCAAAACTCATTGTGTCATATAAGGATGGAACCCACAACCTCCAGTATTCCAACTGGATACTACATCCAGTTATCTACCACACTGAGCTATCTCACCAGATATGTTGATGTATTGTTTCTTTTTGTATTTGACTTGTTTATTTGAAGTAAGACCTCAAAACTCATCGTGTCATATAAGGATCAAACTCACAACCGCCAATATTCCAACCAGATATCTACCAACCTGAGCTATTTCAAAAGTCATAACATAGCATGTAAAAAAAGTTGTGTTCGAAAAATGCTATTAAAAAAAAAAAAAATCATGAAAAAAAGGCATACTATTGTAGGACAAAAAATGGCATGAAAAAAGTAATATGTCAAAAATATTTTGAAAAAAAAAGTCATTCTGTAGCATGTTGAAAATTTGTACAAAGAAAGTCGCAGTATAGTATGTCGAAAAATGTTCTTAAAAAAAGTCATATAGTATGCTGAATTTTTGGGGGAAAAAGTAATAGTATAGTACGTTGATAAATTCTTATCTACCACACTGAGCTATCTGCCAGGATACACTGGTGCAATGTTTCTTTTTGTATTTGACTTCTGCATTTGATTTGGCCCTCAAAAATCAGTGTGTCACATAAGGATCAAACCCTAACCCTAACCCTAACCCACAAACTAGAGACCTAGAGCATTCAGAGGATGGATGGCTTTCCTAGCTAGATTGACAAGGAGAATTCTTGGAGAAATGTCCAAATGTCAAAAGGTTTTGATACCAAATCACAGCATGTCTTTTTCTACTGTGTTCCTCAAGGTCTTGGTGTCTTAATGTGGTCTTTTGGAGGGATTGTTGCTAATCTTTTATCAATTCTCCCAATGTAAAAGGAGGTTAAATTCAGCACCAAATCTGTGTAACAAATGGTATCAACCCCAAAAATGATGCAACAACTTATGAGACATAATGTACACCCCTTCTATGTGGCATCTACTGTTGACTTTTATGATCTACTCCTGAACATCCCCTTTCCCCCAACCCTACCCCCCTACACAAGGGGCTGGAATGGCAAGAGGTTAAATTGTAGATGTGGGTTGAGCCCCTGCAATGGACTGGCTTCCTGTCCAGAGGGGTGTATGGCTAAACTGCTTCATGACTAAAAAAAAGCAGTAGATAATCTCCTTAGCAATGAGCCACATCAGCTCAAACAGGGCTTACTTTTAAGACTATAAACAGACTGACTACCCGTCAGATGAGTGTATTTTGTGCAGTTTTGATGCTCTTTCATCTAATGAAAACATCTCACTGAATTGAGGTGGAGTGATTAGGATGCTTACATATCCACCAATTAGGCCTCAGGGTAATACAAACTGCATGATGACAGTCTCTACATATATGTAGTCCTGTCACAGAGGAAAGTGAACCGACACACATTAGATTTAACATTTGTTCAACGTGATTTTCTTGATAAACCAGTTTCTACTGTCTGTATTCACATCAGTGTGACTGATATGAGGTCAACTATTCACACCGTGAAGCAAAGAAACCCACTGCATTAAAAACACAACGAGCACAGATGAAGAACAAGAACTCCCAACACCTGCAGCTTCATCACATTCCTGCTGTTTCTAACAGAAACACACCTGCCAGGTGTTATTTACCTGCACTGTACGTAGACAAGGTTTCAGCCATAACTACCTGTACTGTAGGTGTCACAACTAACATTTATCAGACAATTAGACTCAACAACATGAACACAGTGATGCTGATCAGAGAGTATCAATCTGAATTATGATTATCAGCTGAAGAAACACCTCACTGATATTCATTATTAACATTATACAGGACAACCTGACATTTATTGATCAGAGTCAAACTGTTACAACTAAATATACCATTAAAGTTGAACCCAGACTGAGCTGTCTCACCTTAAACAAGCTGATTACTTTAAACACGGAGTATCTTTGATTTATGAGGGTCGGTAACTACACCTGCATCAATAACAAGTTAGAGAAATTACATATAAGAAAAACTTCCGGTTACATCCTTCAAAATAAAAAAGATAAATGTATATCAAGTTAGAGGAATTACATACAAGACACATTTCTGGTTACATCCTTCAAAATAAAAGAGCAAGAGATGTAGTTATGCTCTTTGTCCACAGGAGGGCAGTGTGATTATGATTTTAATTATAATGATTGTGTCTAACTACAGCTGTTTAGGGTTAGGGTTAACAGTAGATCTCATTATTTCTTATCTTTATTTTATCGTTTATATTTTACTGTTTATATTTTATTATTTATATTTTGCTTTATCTGATTTGTATTAATTTATTATTGTTATTATTATTATTATTATTATATTATTATTATTATTATTATTATTGCTATTATTATTATTATTTTTATTATTAATAGTGGTAGTAGTAGTAAAATTAATATCTCGTTTTTTATTATTATTATTGTTAATAATTATTCCCACAAGCTATAAACGATCATTGCATCGGGGTAAATAAAGTAGTTTCTTATCTTATCTTATTTCTTAACTGAGGGTATTTGCTAGAATTGTTTAAATGATTTTATCTTATTTTATATATATTTTTGTTTGTGGATTATTATTGACTTTTATTCTTTGTTTTTACAGTAGAGCCGTCTGTAACTCTGGTTGAAAGGTCTATAAAGAACATCACTCTGTCATCTGCATAATGAGGGCCAGAACTTTTCATACTTTAGGTTGATTTTGATGCTAATACTTCTGTACTTTTACTGGAAAGCAGGACTTGTAGTATTTCTGCACTGTAGTATTAGTACTCTGACTGTGTATTAGAGTATGAAGTGAACAGCAGATGATCAGACTGTGACTTTAAGACTTTCACCTCAGTATCTGAGGGTCAATATGTGACTGAAATAAAACTGATAAAAGATGTGATTGTCGTTTTATTTCAGTCTGAATGCTTCGCTGACAGCATTATGAATCGATTTAGTCTGACTTCACAGTCATTTAACTTAAACTTTCTTCTTCTACTGCAGCCACCTTCTAACAATACATCCGATTATGTTCTTGTTGTAATATAAGTAATATTTAAATTATGTAAATCTCATCTAAATTCCTGGTCTCAAAGAGACATCTCTATCATAGGCCGAATTCTTCTTACAGAAATGGAGTGCATTTCCCGATTCATCTACCCAGCTTACTCCTTATCACTTCCCAAAAATGCAATAAAAGCCATAAACCAAGCTAATTTCAGTTATATCTGGAAAAGGAAAACACACTATATTAAGAAAGGCACTATGGTTAAAGAATATGAGGAAGGTGGACTTAAGGCTATTGATATTGAATACATTAATGAGTCTATTAAGATCATTTCTAAAACATGAAAAAAGTTTTTGGTTTCATATGCCCAGTGAAATTTTTACTAAACTAGGAGGCATCGGCTTCCTTCTTAGATGCGACTACGACTTCACAAAACTCCCCGTCAAATGATCCTTGTTTCATCAACAGGTTTTACTTTATTGGAAAATGATTTACAAGCATAATTATAGTCCCCATAAAACCCCAATACGGAATTGCCGGAATGTATTACTTAAAAATAAATCCATATTTTTACAAAATTGGTTAGAAAAAGGAAAATGATCTGTGATGCATTTATTGGACAATACAGGAAACATTCTACCATTTGAGGTCTTTTGTTCTAAACTCAGCCTCGTTGACAGAGGTCAGTATAACAATGTTGTCAAAGCAATCCCTCAAGCTGTAATTGTGATGGCATATCATTTATCTCAAGATAATTTAAACCCCCAATCTCCCTTCGCTTTTGGTGAATGGTCACAACCTCATTAACTTAAAACTACCTAACGTCACCTTTACTAAAGACTTATATCCGTTCTCTTCAAACAGAAATTCAATTCTAAAACTTTTCTCTAAAAAAGATTCTGAGAGTCTTAGATCGAAATTCTTTAAATGTCCTATTGCACCAAAAGTGAAGGAGGTTCACTTTAAGGTTCTCAGTGAAATATATATAATATCCCCCTCTGCTGAGTTCTTAAGAAACCGTTTTGGTTTTGATCACAATAACTGCTGGTTCTGTGATGAACACATTGAAACTACAGAACATTTATTTTATGAATGTATTTTTGCTAATGCTCTCTGGGATGATTTGCATTTTTGGTTGTCCACTAAATTTGTATTTTTTTTCTATTCTAACAAAGGAAAATGTTATATTTGGTACAATTGTGAAAGATCCCGTACATGAATGACCTGGCAATCAATAATCCATAATCATTCTTTTTATACATAAAAATAGATTCCTGAAATCAAGACCACATTTCTATGTTTTCCATCAGGAGCTGTGTCTTTACTTTTCATCTCTGAAACATATGAAGAAAAAGATGCTATGAAGCTTTCAATGTTAGTTGATGACCTGAACCTTACAGAGAACCCCTAAAGCACTATTATCACTATTATCACTATTATCACTGTTAGCACTATTCCCTTATTTTTACTCGTATTCTCTGTATGCCTAGAACTAATCTGCAGAGGCACTTTGGGTTCAGAATATATGAATGAGTAAAGACAAAGTGAAACCCAGGTCCAGGTGGAGGAGGTGGTGGAGTGTGGAGCAGAAGGAGTGGAGGAGTCTCAGTGTGTCTGCAGAGACTGTGCTGAAGGACAGATACACTGATGATACTCTGTCAGGTCCAGAGGAACACACAGGGATGATGGTGGTTAGAGATCACCACCCACATCTGATGAGAAAAGAAGAAGACACCAGAAGTCATCAATCAGTGTTTACAGAGACTCCCTTCATCAGCTGTCAGTCAGCATCCAGTATAAAGAGCAGCAGGACTTCAGTCTGTGCAGCGTAGCCAGCTTCCTTTCAGCTCTCATGTTAACGTATTGGAGCGAACACACTGAGCTCAGAGCTCACAGACCAGAGGCCTGTACTACGAAGCCAGTCCAACACACCCAGGGTATCTTCTCCTTATCTGGTTTAACTAACCCCTCAACCAAGATCCCGCTAAGCGGTCCTACGACAGTTCTGATCAACTCGGTAAGTCAACCCAGGGTTTCTCAGTCTGGCTGTGAGCGCGTTCACATAGAAGGGGCGGGGTTTGTAGCACATGACCAATCAGAGACATGGACCAGTCTACGGTCAGCAGAGCGGCACACTTTACAAACGCATACTAGACAAGTTAAACACATAATCCAGACTAGAATTAACACAGTTTAAACTGCCAAATGCAGGAAGGACGCATACGAGATGAGGACTAAATCCACAGTCTTGTTGTGTGTAAAATGACCTGTAACGTTGATCTTAAACTAATCGGAGGCTTCAGCAGTCTGAGTTAGATGTATTAGGGCTGGGTGACTTGGACAAAATCAAATATCACAATATTTCTTTGTGTAAATGACCAATAATAGAACAGCTAGAACAGTCTGGTAAGTTCAGAATTACTAAGGACTGTCAATCATTACAATATTTAATCGCGATTATTTGCAAATGAATCACACATTTTTTATCTGTTCTAAATGAACCTTAAAGGGAGATCTGTCAAGTATTTAATCCTCTTATCAACATGGGAGTGGACAAATATGCTGCTTTATGTAAATGTATGTATATATTTATTATTGTAAATCAATGACCAACACAGATCAATGACAGATATTGATCCAGAAACCCTCACAGGTACTGCATTTAGCATAAAACAATATGCTCACATCATAACATGGCAAACTGCAGCCCAACAGGCAACAACAGCTGTCAGTGTGTCAGTGTGCTGACTTGACTATGACTTGCCCCAAACTGCATGTGATGATCATAAAGTGGGCATGTCTGTAAAGGGGAGACTCGTGGGTACCCATAGAACCCATTTACATTCACTGATCTGGAGGTCAGAGGTCAAGGGACCCCTTTGAACATGACCATGACAGTTTAGAGCGTTATTTAACCTCCTTCATGACCAGCTAGTCTGACATTGTTGGTACCGATGGATTCATCAGGTTTATAGTTTACTATGATACCAGCAGCAGTAGTAGTAGTAGTAGTAGTAGTAGTAGCAGTAGCAGTAGTAGTAGTAGTTCTACTAGTAGTAGTAGTAGTAGTTCTAGTAGTAGTAGTAGTACTACTAGTAGTAGTAGTAGTAGTTCTAGTAGTAGTAGTAGTAGTAGTTCTACTAGTAGTAGTAGTAGTAGTTCTACTAGTAGTAGTAGTAGTAGTTCTAGTAGTAGTAGTAGTACTACTAGTAGTAGTAGTAGTAGTTCTACTAGTAGTAGTAGTAGTAGTTCTACTAGTAGTAGTAGTAGTAGTTCTAGTAGTAGTAGTAGTACTACTAGTAGTAGTAGTAGTAGTTCTAGTAGTAGTAGTAGTTCTACTAGTAGTAGTAGTAGTAGTTCTAGTAGTAGTAGTAGTAGTAGTTCTACTAGTAGTAGTAGTAGTAGTTCTAGTAGTAGTAGTAGTACTACTAGTAGTAGTAGTAGTAGTTCTACTAGTAGTAGTAGTAGTAGTACTACTAGTAGTAGTAGTAGTAGTTCTAGTAGTAGTAGTAGTTCTACTAGTAGTAGTAGTAGTAGTGGTAGTAGTAGCAGTAGCAGTAGTAGTAGTAGTTCTACTAGTAGTAGTAGTAGTAGTAGTAGTTCTACTAGTAGTAGTAGTAGTAGTAGTAGTAGTAGCAGTAGCAGTAGTAGTAGTAGTTCTACTAGTAGTAGTTCTACTAGTAGTAGTAGTAGCAGTAGCAGTAGTAGTAGTAGTTCTACTAGTAGTAGTTCTACTAGTAGTAGTAGTAGTAGTTCTAGTAGTAGTAGTAGTAGTAGTTCTACTAGTAGTAGTAGTAGTAGTAGTGGTAGTAGTAGTAGTAGTAGTATGACCTGGTTGGAACCGATGGATTCATCAGGTTCTGTAGTTTCAGATGATACCAGTATCTTCATTCTAGCTTTAAAACTGAGCTGCTACAACCTAAAAATCACAAGTTGCATTAATGCGTTAAAGTATTAGTGGCATTAAAACAAACTTGCGTTAACGGGTTATTATTGCGTTAACTCTGACAGCTCGACTAAATATGGAGTCTTTTTGGACAAGGAGATCAGACAGAGCGTTTCAGACAGAGGGTGTAAAGAGGTGCTGCAGCACAGCCGGGAGAAGAAAAGTAAAGTGATTTTTGAACATTGAAGCATGTTAACATGTTCTAGTAGAAACCTAAAATACAAGTATGAAGCTGAACATCAGCCTGATAGGTCCTCTTTAAAGGTCCCACATGTTCATACACAGACTGAGCAGTAAAACGTCAGCTGTGATTACTGGACTTCAGCAGAGGTTCTGGTCTGTATAAAGACCACATGGTTACTAAATGTAACCATGGTTCTATGATGTTCTATTTCTCAATGAGAGAACACACACTTTCTGATCAGAGTTGATGGTACGACAGTTTGATGGATGAGGACCACTGTCTCTATACATGATGTGATGCTGTCAGCTGTAATCCAGCTTTATTTCCTGGAGACATGAACACAACAACAACATCTTCTTCACATCAACTCTAACACATGATCACAACAAGCTTCTGGCTGATCTGATTGGCTGACTGTTCTCTCTCTCTGTGTGTCACCGTTCTCCTCTCACAGCTTAACGGAGGAAACACATCACAACAATACTGCTGAAACCAGCATGGACCACCTCCAACCCTCTACTGACCTCAGAGTCTCCAGTCTACAGTGTGGACTCTCCACCAGATCAGACAGCTGCTTCACTCCTAAATCCTTCAGGTTGTTTCCTCTCAGATCCAGCTCTCTCAGATGGGAGGGGTTGGACTTCAGAGCTGAGGCCAGAGAAGCACAGCTGATCTCTGACAAACTGCAGCGCCACAATCTGAATAAAGAATAAATGATGAAGATAAAAATCACTTTATAATCCATTAGATGTGTTCAGGTTTTAAATGTGTAGCTCAACATTACTATGTTCTAATCAATGATCTTTTCCCTAAAATGAGTAGAGTGACTTTGTCATTGTGTTATTGTGGATCATCATAATGTCAGCCTTATACAGACATCATCCAGATGTCACAACAACATTCATACACCTGTTCATGTCAACACACATCAATAACATGCTGCTGATCTCTCTAAAATCAAATTCCATACTTCTCCATACTGCGTAGGAACCCTGAATATTAGTTCAGAGGATCTTCTGTATCCAGATGTGACCATTTACCAACAATGATAAACATTAATTTACTTTAACAACTAACAGTGGACATTTTCTACACTTTCTTTAAGAAACACAAGTCTTTTGTGACTGCAGACTGAATTTAGTTCAAGAAACATGAAAATATGAAGAAAAGGACATTAACAACTTTATGGATGTAAGTTATGTTTGTACATAAATCTGGTTCAATTGTTAATTAAACATATAAGATCTATAACAGTAACAGAGAGTCCGTGAACTGACCTCAGAGTCTCCAGTCTACAGTGTGGACTCTCCAGAAAACCACACAGAGGCTTCACTCCTGAATCCTGCAGGTTGTTTTTACCCAGATCCAGCTCTCTCAGATGGGAGGGGTTGGACTTCAGAGCTGAGGCCAGAGGAGCACAGCTGATCTCTGACAAACTGCAGCCCCTCAATCTGAATAAAGAATAAATGATGTAAGTTTAGAAGACAACGTTCCTGCTTGAAATCATTCAATGTCTAATAATGTGTTCAGAGCTGATGAAGGTTTAGAACGTAGAAGATTAGAAAATGTAAACTCCAAACACCTGAAGCCAACAGGATGCAGGTTAAAAACTGTCAAATACAAACAGTGAAACAGAGCTCTCATTAATATTAATGACAACGTGCTGCTACTTCAATAAAGACGTAGTGACTTCACCTCTTAAACTCTGACAGCTCCACCAGAGGATCCATCGATACAAACTCATGTTGAGCAGCCAAACACAAATAAGAACCACAGAAACTGATTCAAGATTCAACTCAACATCTCAAAGTTTCTAAAGATGTCAAAGATGTCAGGATGGATTTTGGGGAAATGTGAACAAAAGATATTTAAGATAAGACATCTATAATATATATATTTGAGGAATAGTGGAGTCATAAAATCAAAGCATCTTCAGTTTAAACTCTTCAGTCAGTATAAGCATCATATAGCTTCATAACATTTATAGAAAAAAACAAATACTGAATATATGTGTTATTGTCTGATAGCTGAAATAGAGATTATTTATTTATTCTTCATATTTATGTTTTTTTTTAATAAATTATTTTAACAAGATGAAAGTCAGGTGTTGTGAAATATGAAGGTTTTAAATGTGTAGCTCAACATTTCTCTGCCACAGTCAATGGACTAAACCACAGAAGAAGAAAATGGACTTTAGCATTAAGAGACTCAGTGTGGATCAGTATAATATCAGCCTGATGTCTGCAGTTTAGTGTCACCACAACTTTCACATCATATTAATCTCAGTACACAAGTAAAAAATGGTGTCTGACCTCAGAGTCTTCAGTCTACAGTGTGGACTCTCCAGAAAACCAGACAGGAGCTTCACTCCTGAATCCTTCAGGTTGTTGTTACCCAGATCCAGCTCTCTCAGATGGGAGGGGTTGGACTTCAGAGCTGAGGCCAGAGAAGCACAGCTGATCTCTGACAACCTGCAGCTCCACAATCTGAATAAAGAATAAATGATGAAGATAAAATCACTTTATAATCCAATCAGATGTGTTCAGGTTTTAAATGTGTAGCTCAACATCACTATGTCCTAATCAATGATCTTTTCCCTAAAATGAATAGAGTGACTTTGTCATTGTGTTATTGTGGATCATCATAATGTCAGCCTTCTACAGACATCATCCAGATGTCACCACAACATTCATACAGCTGTTCATGTCAACACACATCAATAACATGCTGCTGATCTCTGTCAAGTCTGGAATTAGAGGATCAATATCAAATCAGACTTGTTGGACTTCATTACTTCATTTATTACATGGCCTTCTTCTCACTGTATCTGAGAGCTTAGCAGGTTTATGTCATTTACAGGAAAGGTCCACATTTGTTCAAGTGTGTCTGTAAACAACAGCCACATGTCATATGTACATTAAAAGAGTTATTGGTGGCAGTAATCATTCCTCCTGTGAAGTGGTCCCTTCATCACACAACTACACTGTAAGAAAGGACTTCAGAAGTTCAACTGAAACTAATATGAAGATTCAGCAGTCTGAGTCCGACAAATCAAAGTTACAGACTGTTTAGTACCAAATTCCCTCTTTGAGTTACTAATCCTCCTGCAGCTCAACAAGGAAACTGTCAAACACAACATACTGATTGGATACACACTAAGGCTGGGCAATATATCCATATTATATCGATATCGTGATACGAGACGAGATATCGTCTAAGATTTAGGATATCCTAATATCTAGGGTTGTCAAAGTTAATCGTTTTAACGCCACCATTTTATTTAACGCATTAACGCAATCGATCTTCCGAAGGTTGTAGCGGCTCAGTTTTAAAGCTAGAGTGAAGATCCTGGTATCATCTGAAACTAGAGAACCTGATGAATCCATCGGTACCAACCATGTCATACTACTACTACTACTACTGCTACTACTACTACTACTTAAATAACGCTCCAAACTGACACTAAATGTTGGAGAGGAAAAACTGTCATGTCCATTTTCAAAGGGGTCCCTTGACCTCTGACCTCCAGATCAGTGAATGTAAATGGGTTCTATGGGTACCCACGAGTCTCCCCTTTACAGACATGCCCACTTTATGATAATCACATGCAGTTTGGGGAGAGTCATAGTCAAGTCAGCACACTGACACACTGACAGCTGTTGTTGCCTGTTGGGCTGCAGTTTGCCATGTTATGATTGTAGTATATTGTTTTATGCTAAATGCAGTACCTGTGAGGGTTTCTGGACAATATCTGTCATTGTTTTGTGTTGTTCATTGATTTACAATAATAAATATTTACATACATTTACATAAAACAGCATATTTGTCCACTCCCATGTTGATAAGAGTATTAAATACTTGACAAATATCCCTTTAAGGTTCATTTTGGACAGATAAAAAATGTGCAATTAAATATTATAATGGATTGACAGCCCTAGTAATATCGTGATATGGCATAAGTGTTGTCTCTTCCTGGTTTTAAAGGCTAAATTACAGTAAAGTGATGTGATTTTCTGAACTTACTAGACTGTTCTAGCTGTTCTATTATTGGTCATTTACACAAAAACATATTGTGATATTTGATTTTGTCCAAGTCACCCAGCCCTAACACATCTAACTCAGACTGCTGAAGCCTCCGATTAGTTTAAGATCAACGTTACAGGTCATTTTACACACAACAAGACTGTGGATTTAGTCCTCATCTCGTAACACTCAGGTTAAACGGGGATTGCTTCACAGACAGAAGGAATGATGACAGACATCAATAACTCTTTGAATGTACATATGAACATGTGAGTATTGTATTCAGATAGATTGAAAAAAAATATGAACCTGCAAAGATGTTTCTGATGCAGAATATTTATTTGGTTTTTGCTTCAAATAATTAGACAATGCTGACATGAAAACAGAGCACAGTTAGATCTGCTGTCAAAAAGAACGTGGGAATAACTTAGAACCATAGAAACCTCTGGTTAGATGGTGTCGTTCATAATCATCACTTATGGGCCTTTAAGTTGGTGCAATATGTGTTTGTTGAAGAGTGCTGCACCTTTAGACATGTTCAAATAGAGAGCTACAGGAATGAGTCCTAAAACCCAGAAATGAGTTAGCATTTTAGCACTTCCTGTTTCCTCATCTGGAGGTCAATGGTGTTTTAGTTAGATGCCTGAAATAAGGTCTGTGGTTAAAGGTCCAGTGTGTAGGATCTGGTGGTGTCCAGCGGTGAGGTGAGGAAATTACAACCAACTGAAGCCTCTCCTGTGTGCCAAGCGTGTTGGAGAGCTACGGTACGGAGACCGACATGAAAACGTGAATGTCCCTCTCTAGAGCCATCTGGAGCAGAGCCAGTGCAGAGAGAGTGTGTACAAACTACATAAACTACAGTCAGTGAACTGACCTCAGAGTCTCCAGTCTACAGTTTGGACTCTCAAGTCCAGCAGAAAGCAGCTTCACTCCTGAATCCTGCAGGTTGGGGTTGTGACTCAGATCCAGCTCTCTCAGATGGGAGGGGTTGGACTTCAGAGCTGAGGCCACAACTTCACAGAGAGTATCTGAGAGGTAACATCTAGAAAGTCTGTGATGACACAAAGATTACAAAATATGTTATTATGAAAGAGGACAGTTTATATTTACTTCATGCATTTGATGACTAAACAGTTTGATATATACTTCTTTGATTAACATTTACTCCTCACATCAGTGGTTCAGCTAATCTTATCTCACTGTTTGACATGAAACAATAATTCTCATCACTCTCTCTCAAACCTGCAGACTTTTAATCTTTGTTTTTCTTTAATCTTGCAGATGAAGAGAGAGAACATGTAGCTACATTGAGGCTTCCCTAATGTCCAGTCTGTCAGTGTGATCTGATCCCAGGTCTGTCTCCACAAAGTTAGCATGAGGCCTTCTTGATTAGAAAAGCATTTTTAAAACTCAGTGAATAAGTAATAATAATACAGTTGATAAAGATGACCTCTCTTTGCTAGCTACCTGCTGCTGTCAGGTTCACGTCCATAAATGGGAAAATTCAGTGACTGCTGCCAAACGGTAGAGAAATGAAACAGATCGCATAATAATATTAGACCTGTACATAATTAAACATTCATATAATTAGATATTTTGATGACTGCATGGCGTTTTGTCATTAACACTCTTATCTGAGTATCAAACGTCACCAGCTCACAAACACAATTAATGAACCAATAAGGTTTCATTATTTTCAACATAATGTCATCAGAAAGATGTTATCAGTGTATCAGCATTAAAAATATAACATTGATCTTTGGTGTGTATAAGATCTCTTAAAAAGTCTGAATTCTACCATTCTGCTGTTATATATTCATCAGACTGTTGTTATTGGTGGAAGCTGTGTATTTCCTGCTACTACTCTTCTCTACAGCAACAAGAGAGAGAAACACCTGAGTTTCCTTCTGTGAGGAACAGAATAAAAGGAAAGACTTAAAAACACGATGATGGAACACAACTTGACTTCATGAGCAATAAAATGCACCATTGCTCGATTCAACACACTCAGGGGTTTTACAACAACAGTCTTTGTCTCGTATGACTAGTAGTTTACGGTGGCTAATGCTAGAGTTGGGTCGATTTTCGGTTTAGCCGCTCCAGTCTGGTCCGGTGTACGAGCTTAAACCGGTTTGATTTTATGCTAACCGGCAGACCCGACATTTGTCATTATGACACGTTCTGGCAAACTAAAAAGTAGCAGACATCAACAACCTGTGCTGACAGAGTCACAGTGCTAAATCCAGCCTGTATTTGCAATATGACAACGTGATTAACGTAATATTATGATGTTATGTTGGTGTATAAACAAGAAGAGGTTTGTTTACTAGGAAGTTCATGTGTTTTTTGGGGTGATGAGATGAGACATGGCAGAGCTGGTCTCAAAGAAAACTAAAACTGCAGCAACATGGCAACAGTTTGGATTTGAAGCCAACGAAAGAGATGAGCCCAAAAACACACGAGGTAAGGTGTAATGTGGTGCAAGGCCTATTGAAAGCAAACCCCAGCATCAGGGCTCTGATCCCAGGACCGCCCCGACTCCCCGCCGGATCAGCAAACGTTCTGTTGCTGCCGTTACACCGGTTAGACCCAGCGCTCCACCAGTCAGCTGATCTTTTGTTCTTTTCATTTGTTTTACCAGGTTCACATGTCGTCTCCATCACCCAAAAACATAAATCAGAAAAAACTGTAAAATGTAACAATTATTCTAAATAAATAGAATAAGTGTTCATTAACTTGACAGCTAGAAACACAAAGTACTGAAACATTTTGAACTCAACATTTGAAACAGCTCAAGAACATCTGTGACAAAATACAACTGACATATTTATGTAATAAACACGAGGAACACTTATAAGAATATTATATTTTAAGAATAATTTATAGTGTGTATATTTTAAGAACTAAACTACTAATCTATAAAGTTAATCACATCTGGACTTACAGAGCTTTTCTGCAGTTCCTCACAGCTGGAATCAGTCTCAGTCGTCCCTGTTCTGTTGTGTTGTACTTGTACAGGTTCAACTCATCCAGAACCTCCTCTGACATCTGCAGCATGTAGGCCAGAGCTGAGCAGTGGATCACAGAGAGTTCCTTCTTTGATCTGTTCTCTGACTTCAGGAACTCTTGGATCTCCTGATGTACCGAGTGGTCGTTCATCTCCGTCAGACAGTGGAAGATGTTGATGCTTCTGTCAGGAGAGTTATACGTGTTCATCGTCTTCAGGTTGTTGATGATTCTCTGGATGATTTCTGGACTGTTGTCTGTCCGACCCAGCAGACCTCCTAAGAGCTTCTGGTTGGACTTCAGAGAGAGGCCATGAAGGAAGCGAACAAACAGGTCCAGGTGGCCATTTTTACTTTCAAGGGATTTCTCCATGGCTCTCTTCAGGAAGTCATCCAGGGTTGAATGAACATATTCTTCTCCCAGGAAGGCCTCCAGTACCTCTGTGTTCCTGTTTGTGTAACAGTGGAACATGTAGACTGCAGCCAGAAACTCCTGAACGCTCAGGTGAACAAAGCAGTAAACTGTTTTCTGGAAGATCACACACTCTCTTTTGAAGATCTCTGTACAAACTCCTGAGTACACCGAGGCCTCTGTGACATCCAGACCACACTGCTCCAGGTCTTCTTGGTAGAACATGATGTTTCCTTTCTCCAGATGTTCAAACGCCAGCCTCCCCAGCTTCAGCAGAACTTCCTTGTCAGCCTCCGTCAGCTCCTGTGGACTCGTCTCACGTCCCTCACCATACTTCTGCTTCTTCCTCTTTGTCTGAACCAACAGGAAGTGTGAGTACATGTCAGTCAGGGTCTTGGGCAGCTCTCCTCTCTGGTCTGTAGTCAACATGTGGTCCAGAACTGTAGCAGTGATCCAGCAGAAGACTGGGATTAGACACATGATGTGGAGGCTCCTGGATGTCTTGATGTGTGAGATGATTCTGCTGGACAGCTCTTCATCACTGACTCTCCTCCTGAAGTACTCCTCCTTCTGGGCATCAGTGAAGCCTCGTACTTCTGTTACCCTGTCAACACATGCAGGAGGGATCTGATTGGCTGCTGCAGGTCGGGAAGTTATCCAGACGAGAGCTGAGGGAAGCAGATTCCCCTGGATGAGGTTTGTCAACAGCACGTTGACTGATGACTTCTGGGTGACATCAGACACAACCTTCTTGTTCTTGAAATCCAGTGAAAGTCTGCTTTCATCCAGGCCGTCAAAGATGAACAGAACTTTACAGACAGCGAGCTTCTCTGCTGTGACCTTCTGTAATGTTGGATGGAAAACATGGAGCAGCATGAGAAGACTGTACTGCTCATCTCTGATTAAGTTCAGCTCCCTGAACGAAAGCAGAACCACCAGACTGACATCTTGGTTTTCCAAGCCCTCTGCCCAGTCCAGAGTGAACTTCTGCACAGAGAAGGTTTTCCCAACGCCAGCGACGCCGTTCGTCAGAACGACTCTGATGTGTCCCTGTTGGTCAGGTAAGGCTTTAAAGATGTCCTGGCACTTGATTGGAGCGTCATGGAGGGTCTTCTTCTTGGAAGCTGTCTCAAGCTGCCTCACCTCATGTTGGGTATTAACCTCTTCACTCTGTCCCTCTGTGATGTAGAGCTCAGTGTAGATCCTGTTGAGGAGGGTTCCACTTCCTGTTTCATCAGTTCCTTCAGTCACACGTTCACATCTCTCCTTCAGACTGATCTTATGTTCATCTACAACCTCCTGCAGACCTCTATCTGCTGAAAGAGAAGGGAAACACTGTATGACAAAATAAAGAACATCTGCTTATTATTTCCATTGCCAATATTGAAGTGATCAATATAAAGTAAATAAAAAGAAGTAAAGGTTAAACAGTCCAGTTTTAGTGGAAGCATCAGTCGGTGTACATGTTTGATTGACAGCAGAGGAGGCGGAGCCTCAGCTGTCCGTCTGCAGCTCTTCATCTAAACAGCTCACTGTGGCTGTTCCTTCCTCCCTGTAATATTTAAAACTCATCCACTCATCAAATAATGCAGGATATGTTCATATCTCGTTGTGTGGACCTGTTTTTATTAACAAAAGCCGGGTTTCCACCAAAAGTTCCTGGGACTTTTTAGTCCTACTACTTTTAAGGACCTGAAAGGTTCCTTCAGTCCACTGTTGTCTGTGTTTCCACTACGGTCTAAAGACCTGTGAAGATTCAGCAAATTAGTCCTCTAATGTATGAAAAAGCAACATGACATGTGACGAGGGCTGTTGGTGGTCTCAGCGGTAAACACACTCTGCAGTCTGCCGTTCAGTGTGTCGCCCGTTTCATCTAAAAAACACGCTGGAAAAAAAATAAACGTTAGGTTTTATCTCACTGTGACGACATTTACTGCTGCACGTTGGATGTAATGAATGCAGAGGAGGAAAGTGAAACTAAAAGCGTCCGTCTCCACAGTAAATCATGTTGAGTATTTGAGGGTTATTTATTTCTGCTTTAGAACGTTAACGCCGTGAAACAATCAGAAAATAACATTTCTTTCTCTCATTCACAACAGCGTCACGCTACGTCTCTCTGTCTCTCTTCTACTGATCGTCCTCTCGCTCGTGCTGTCTCACTTGTTCTCTCTGTCTTCAAGGCTGGACTGCAGAGGGCCAGCAGCCCTACAACCACAGAAGTCTGACACTGATGAGGGATGAAGTTACACGATTGGTCGGCCGAGTGTCGGAGTTTCCTCATTGGCCGTTGCTCTTTCAAAATGAAAAGGCGAGAACAGTCCTTTAATCACATGAGCCCGTCCAGCGCGACGCGTCGGCTCACAAAGCTGTCAAGCTGTCAAACTAGGAGATCTAGTTCTGAAATAAAACCAGATTCAGCAGAGGCATCGCCTAGATCTGGCTTCAAATGTTTTCAGAAGTAGATTTTGGTGGATTGTTTAGACGGAATAACAGAAAGTTTATGAGCAGGCCGCCATGTTGTTTCCTGTTTGAAACGGCGAGCAGAAAACCAGGAACCAATCAGGTGCATTCCACGTCACCGCTTGACCCATAGACATAAATACATAGACGCCACATTGACCTCTGGACCGTACGTCAGCGTTGGCGTATGTATATATGTCTATGGCTTGAACGGCCAGTTGAGTGGAGCAGCGCGTCCCCTAGTGTCCTCGCAGGACCTGGTGAGACTTTTATGACTCTTTATGTATTAAAAGAACAAGTAGTGTTTTCAGACATGGAGACGTCAGCAGACAGATGTAGAGTCTTACTTTGTACAGTGCTGGTCTGACCGGCTGGCTGCAGTCCAGCTCTGGTTCTGGATCTTTGTCCACACTGGGGACAGGAGGAGTCTCCTGATGAAGCAGACTGGTCCCAGTATGAGGTGATGCACTGTCTGCAGAACCAGTGTCCACAGCTGGTAGAGACTAGATCCTTCAGGACGTCCTGACACAAAGCACAGCAGGACAGCTGCTCCTCCACAGAGACATCACTCCTCTTCCTGTGAAGACATGTCTTTATAACTAAAAGGCTTTGTTGAATGGACGACACTGTCTCAAAGCTCAGATGGTCTCAGGGAACAGTTAAAGTGTTGCTCCTTTTCTGTTTGAACCCGTCTCCGTGGCCGTGACGGGGAACTGAAGCTGTTTAATCGTTCTCTTCAAAGCCACCAGACTCCATTCACAAAAGCAGTAATTTTACTTCCCAGAACACGGGAGTATTCGTACAACCCCACTTCAAAAAAGCTGATTTTAGGAGAAGTCAAACCAACACAGTATTTTGAGGACAAATGTGAGAAAATGAATTACACATTTGAAGCTCATTCTTTCAGATTTTGAATAGTTGTAAATCTTTACAGCGACTTCAACGTTCGGGCAGAAATATGAATATTTTCTTGAAGTGTAAATTGTGAAATGGAGGTTCTCAGGTGTTTTGTTACAGAAATACAATCAGTAGTTTGTGGCTCTAAAACCCAGACTAAGATCCATCTGAGGTTGAAACAGTATCTGCACTAATAGTTCTGCATCAGGAATATAAATCTGTTAGCAGAACATTTAGTCTTCATCCTCAATGCATCATCATCCATCAGGTTAGCCTACAGTAGAAACAGTCTCTTACTTTGACTCTGAGGGTCCAGGTTCATTACTGAAGTACAGAGGAATCCACATGGACCAGTCACTCTTCAAAGACAGACAGCTGGGTACTGGAGACTCTGCTCTCCGTCTGGACTGAACTCTGCAAACACCAACATGATTTTATTCACATCACATGAATCCTTGATGAATTCTCTTTTAGGTCATTAAGGTCGCTCTAAACACACAAACTACTGCTGCTGTCAACAATAACGAGCTTTAAAGGTTTGTAGCCGTTTTCTTAGATTAGATTACATCTTCTCTAGCTGACTGACAGCTGTCACAGACACTAAGAGGAAGAGCTTATTTGACGAAGTCTGTTAAAATAGAGTTGGCAAATACATTTGTGTATAAATTTGAATATACAAACACAAAATCAACAGAAAACATGGTATTGTCAGAGGAAACTACAAATGAGTCCTATAAATGAGTTAGTAGCAGCTCTCTTACTTTGACTCTGAGGGTCCAGGTTCATTACTGAAGTTCAGAGGTTGATCTAAGGGCCAGTCACTCATCATAGTCATACAGCCAGAGACTAGAGACTCTGCTCTGTCCTCCTCTTCCTCCTCACAGTCAATCATCTTCTGATCTGAAGTCAGCCTGAGAGGATAAACTGGAAAGAAAACAAGTTTGTACAAGAGTCACAGGCGAGACTGAGAGAACAGGAAGTAACACACAACCTCTCTCTCACACAAACACACACACACGCACGCACACACACACACACAGGCACACACACACACACACACACACACACACACATACACAGGCACACACACACACACACACACACACGCACTCACATTCACACTCACACGCAAACACACTCACACGCACATACACACACACACGCACACACACACACATACACACACACACACACACACACACACACACACACACACACACACAGACAGTATACAGTATAATGAAGCAGCCAGCGCTCCACCTGGTCACTTCTCTTTACCTCTCTGCTTGTTTTCTTGGCTTACAGCAGCTTTAATGAGGATTATTCAGCCAGTCATGACTTTGTGTTCACAGATGAATCAAACTGTTGAGTTCATTCTAACATTTCTCTCCTCTACAGTCCACAGGGAGGAAACTGACTCAGACACTTTAACAGTAACATAATAAAATGTTGGATTAACACTCATCCTGCTTCAGTCTTCAGTCGTCAGCCCTCGGTCCTCTTCTCATAATGGAGTCTGGAATAACTAACTGAACTGGTTTCCTGTTCTCATGAGCCTGGATCACCTGGATCAGTGTGGCTCCTCCTCTCTTCATTCACAGACATGACATAACTAGTTCAGTAGCATTCCCTCAGGGTACCTCATCCCGTTTCACTATTAATAGAGGGCTTAAACAAGGATGCAACATTTCTCCATTCTTATTCATTTTGGCAGCAGAATTGTTGGCAATTCATATGAAAAATTCTGATATTATCAAACTGAGAGTTCTCGATCAATAGATAATTGTAAGTCAACTGCTGAATAGCAGTCAGCGCTGTTTCAGTTATCTGACTTAGACCATAAAGTGGTCGTGCATTTCCCAGCAGCCCCTCCTCTTTCACTCAGCATACAACCGGTGTCTTTCGGCCTCGTGATCGCTCGTAGTGACGGCAGCTGTCGACAACACAAATAGAAAGCCTAGAATATTTAACTTTATCCATTTTAGATAAATACTCCTCCTAAGGTGTTTATTATCTACGTCAACCAGTTCCATAAAAGTTACTACGAGTATGCAGAAACATTTGGCTCAATGTCACCAGATAACACCGTCACCTGTTGAACAGAAACACCTGTACACTGAGGAACAGAAGCCTGAGGAGCAGGAGGAAGAAGTTCAGCCATCGTTCTCAACCGTATATTGAAATGTGTTTGTGTTTTGTGTCAGAGTGAGTGTCTTTGTCTGGTGAGGATCTTTGTTTCCCATCTAGGTGCTCTCTCTCTGATTGGCTGGAGGTGTAGGTTGGGTCTAGGTTGTGTCGGCTGCTGATTGGTCCAACCATCATCTCTGCAGTTTAAAATGCTCAGGTAGTCTGACAGCAGTCTGACAGCAGCCTTGTTCTGTCCTCGGCCTCCAAACCTTTGTGTTAAAGCTGTGATCTACAGTTGAATCAGTAGCCTTAGTGCCTTAGTGGCTTCATCATTGTGTAATTTGTTGTAGGTTTTCTTTGTTGCTAAAGATAGACTTCAGCGGTCGGGGTGAACTGCCATTTTCTAGTGATGGCGAGATGAAGCCTCATGAAGCTTTGAAGCTTTCCAGCAAATTGGTTCGGAAAAGGGTTCATTGCTCGAGGCTTCATGTGCTCACGAAACCACCTGGTGGTCAAAGAGTGTAAAACAGACAAATATGATCTTAACCATGTGATAAGATAAGATAAGATATTCCTTTATTAGTCCCGCAGTGGGGACATTTGCAGTGTACAGCAGCAAAGGGGATAGTGCAAGAAACAAGATGCATAAGCTAACACAGTAAAAAAGAGCTAAACAAAGTGTAACAAAATATGAACCAAGTATAAAGATTGGAAGTATAAAAATAGGAGTCTATACAGTATTGGCAATAAACAGACTATTAACAAAATTGCACAAGTGGAAAATGATATTGCACAGTGAGAATTAAATGAAAATCCACCTGAAAATATCAGGTTATTGTCAGTTTGTCAGTTTTTGGTGTGTAAGTGTAAGTGCTCTACTGGGATCAGTGCTGGTTGTGGTCTACTGGGAACACAGATCTGTGATATACTGTATTTTGCGCCAGTAAAGGCTTTTGGGAATGACTATAAACAATGAAAAAAAAATCTATTACCATGTAATCAATTTATATATATATATATATATATCATATTTAATAAAATGTCTATTTAGTAAGTATATTATGAGTATATAAGATACATGTATAATAAACTGTAATTGTTTTGTGAGTAATTCATCTTATGTGTGCAAACCAATCCTAAGTTAATAATTGTATTGTAGTGGAGTGTAATATAATATAATAATTGCAGGAGGGTTAATATTAGTGTTCTGTGTCACTTCTGGAAAGCGGCATTGGTTGAACCAGTGAAGATCTGAAACACTTCATGAACCAGTGGGCGGTACGGCCGGGCAGCGAGGCTTCGGATGTCATCAATGACGTCATTGGTCTAAAACGATACAAGCCTCGATACACGCATCGCGGAAAACTTCCTGGATTACTCGACACACGCTCCGAAGCCTCGGCACAGCACGTAACATCACTACAGACTAGTGCGTCGCATGCAGCGGTGCGCCAGCTGCAGTGTATGTTCAAAACAACTGCCACGGTGTTGCGTGTGTTGTCGAGGACACATGCAGACACTTTCCCAGTAAAAGTCTCCACCGCACCATTTAGTTTAGTTTATTCACTTTTCAAATGCAAAGGTCCCCTGCCAGCTGCGAGGTTGTCGGCTGTGTGTCTGCCCGGCGTAACGGCACCCTGTGTGTGTCTGTGCTACGTTAGCAGCTGTATAGAGTTGCTGGTGGCTTCGTGCACTCCACACACACACACACACACACACACACACACACACACACACACACACACACACACACAGTATACAATATAATAAACCAGCCAGCGCTCCACCTGGTCACTTCTCTTTACCTCTCTGCTTGTTTTCTTGGCTTACAGCAGCTTTAATGAGGATTATTCAGCCAGTCATGACTTTGTGTTCACAGATGAATCAAACTGTTGAGTTCATTCTAACATTTCTCTCCTCTACAGTCCACAGGGAGGAAACTGACTCAGACACTTTAACAGTAACATAATAAAATGTTGGATTAACACTCACCCTGCTTCAGTCTTCAGTCTTCAGCCCTCGGTCCTCTTCTCATAATGGAGTCTGGAATAACGGAACTCTTTCACTTTCATCGTTTCCTTCCTGTATTCTCATGATCAGTCTCCTCCTCTCTTCATTTACAGGAAACCTTTGACCTCAGAGTTTATCCACGAGTGTGTGTGTGTGTGTGTGTGTGTGCGTGTGTGTGTGTGCGTGTGTGTGAGTGTGTGTGTGTATGTGTGCGTGTGTGTGTTGCTCACACTAATCATCTTTTTAACACGGTGTGTTTTTGAGAATCTCTTTTATCTTGAACAGGTTGAATTAAAATGAGTTTTGGTCCGATGTTATCTCATTTTTATGTTTTGAATCATGTCAATAAATCAGTTTAGTTAAATACTAATGTGCTTTTATAGTTGTTGTTTTTTCAGAATTATATCTAAGATTTTTCTGAACATCTGGAAGAAAAAATATAATCTCTGTTGCACAATAAAATCATTTCTGAGTTGCAAGTCTTTTTCATGATCTAAACACAGTAGCCAGAAATGACACATCTTCTTTGCTCAATTAGTACAAGAACCTACATTTTGAAATGTATTATATTATATTCTTATTAGTTATATTTGTATGTTTCTTCCACTATTTCATGTTCCAGCTTTTTTTATTTTTACAAAAAGAGAAAAGACATAAGTAATATCCAGCAACCTGGATTTCGAAATATAATCCCAAATTCTCCACTAGTCAAATGTTTAAGTTACTAGTTTATTGAATTTCACACGTCAGTATTTCAGAGTTAGTAGAAGCTTATCGTTAATGAGTAACTTTAACAATGATGGATTTATATTTCCGTGTCACACTATCAAGTTTCAGATTGACTAAAGAAACCGTCTCAACAGATAACGCCTAGCCTGACTGAGAAGATGATCATGCAGTATAAAGTTTAAATGTTTATATCTCATTCAAAAAGGAACTATGTTAGGGAAAACTGCCTGATAACAACATCCTCGAGTGTTTCCACCTGCAGCTCCTCTTCCTCCACATCTGAGCTGCTGACAAGAAAACACAGTTTAAACACCTCAAATTAAATCAGTAAAACGTTTAAAAAAGAATTGTGCAAATCCTGAACAAACTGTCCACTAGTGTGAAATATTAATATTACAACCTGTAGTGATCACAGTCTCTACATATATGTAGTCCTGTCACAGAGGAAAGTGAACCGACACACTTTAGATTTAACATTTGTTCAATGTGATTTTCTTGATAAACCAGTTTCTACTGTCTGTATTCACATCAGTGTGACTGATATGAGGTCAACTATTCACACCGTGAAGCAAAGAAACCCACTGCATTAAGAACACAACGAGCACAGATGAAGAACAAGAACTCCCAACACCTGCAGCTTCATCACATTCCTGCTGTTTCTAACAAAGACACACCTGCCAGGTGTTATTTACCTGCACTGTACGTAGACAAGGTTTCAGCCATAACTACCTGTACTGTAGGTGTCACAACTAACATTTATCAGACAATTAGACTCAACAACATGAACACAGTGATGCTGATCAGAGAGTATCAATCTGAATTATGATTATCAGCTGAAGAAACACCTCACTGATATTCATTATTAACATTATACAGGACAACCTGACATTTATTGATCAGAGTCAAACTGTTACAACTAAATTAACATTAAAGTTGAACCCAGACTGAGCTGTCTCACCTTAAACAAGCTGATTACTTTAAACACGGAATATCTTTGATTTATGAAGTAAAGCACTAATGTAATATCATATGAATGACAGCTAAAATCATACTTTTGTTTTGTTAAAAACTACCTCAGGTTACTTCCAAAGCCAGTTTGTGATTATTAATAAAAACGTATTGTGTTGACAACTGTGCAGTGTTGGAGGAAGTATTCAGATCCTAAATAAATGTGCTAATACCACACTGTAAAAATACTCTGTTACAAGTAAAAGTCTTGCTTTGAAAATGTTACTAAAGTAAAAGTATGTAAGTATAATCAGGAAAATGTACTTTAAGTATTAAAAGAAAGAAAACGTCCCCTGTGACTGTTAAACTATGACATATTATATCATTAGATAGATTTATATACAATAAAATAATTAAAAAGGAAAAGCAGCAAATCGTCACATTTGTGAAGCTGGAACCATGAAATGATTTTGCTTAAAAAATGACATAATCAAAAATAGTTATCAATTAATTTCAGTAAATCGATTAATAAGTTAATCGACTAATAGTTTCAGCTGTACATTTTCACATGTTTGTAAAGTAACTAGTAACTAAAGCTGTCAGATAGATGTAGAGCGTAAATGCAGATAAATGGAGTAAGAAGGACAACTTGTCCCTCTGAAATGTCCTGCAGTAGAAGTATAAAGTGGCATGAAAGTAAATGTACTTTCTAACACTGTAACTGTGTAACATTAGGCCATCAAATCAGCAGAAAAACAGGAGATTGATTTATAGAAAATAATCTATTTAAATCACAATATTAGTGAGAAAAATCACAGCTTGATATATTTGTTTAAAATGTTCAGCCCAACTAGCTGTGAAGTAATATTTAAATGTAAAGTGGTTGGTTAACTAGCTACAGCCTCAGTAACATGAGATCTATGTAACATCACCCAGAGAAGGATCTTAACGCCCCCTAGTGGCCACGGTCGGTAACTACACCTGCATCAATATCAAGTTAGAGGAATTACATACAAGACACACTTCCGGTTACATCCTTCAAAATAAAAGAGAAAGAGATGTAGTTATGCTCTTTGTCCACAGGAGGGCAATGTGATTATGATTTTAATCATAATGATTGTGTCTAACTACAGCTGTTTAGGGTTAGGGTTAACAGTAGATCTCATTATTTCTTATCTTTATTTTATTGTTTCTATTTTACTGTTTCTATTTTATTATTTATATTTTGCTTCTGATTTTAATTAATTTCATTATTATTTATATGATTATTGTTGTTATTATTATTAATAATAATAATAATATTATTATTATTATTGTTATTATTATTATTAATAGTAGTAGTAGTAGTATAATTACTACTTGTTGTTTTTTATTATTATTATTGTTTATAATTATTCCCACAAGCTATAAACGATCATTGTATCGGGATAAATAAAGTAGTTTCTTATCTTATCTTATTTCTTAACTGAGGGTATTTGCTAGAATTGTTTAAATGATTTTATCTTATTTTATATATATTTTTGTTTGTGGATTATTATTGACTTTTATTCTTTGTTTTTACAGTAGAGCCGTCTGTAACTCTGGATGAAAGGTCTATAAAGAACATCACTCTGACATCTGCATAATGAGGGCCAGAACTTTTCATACTTTAGGTTGATTTTGATGCTAATACTTCTGTACTTTAACTGGAAAGCAGGACTTGTAGTATTTCTGCACTGTAGTATTAGTACTCTGACTGTGTATTAGAGTATTGTTACGTCCACAAAGTGGAACAATAACTTAACAACAACCAAATTAAACAGAGTCAAAGTGAAGTTCAAAAATTAACAGTTTATTAAAGGGCAACTGAAGGTTCACAAATGTGGTGGAGGTAGGGACAATATAGTTGTGCCAAATAATCAAAATTAACAAACCAAAACTAGGCCTAACTAAATCTGTCTTCTTTAAACACAACAAACAAAAGGCTGACTAAGTTATCTACAACCTCCTGCAGACCTCTATCTGCTGAAAGAGAAGGACAAGTTTGAGACAAAACACAGAAACTTATCATTTCCATTGCCAATATGAAAATAATCAATATAAGAACATATAAAGAAGTAAAGGTTATAAAGTCATCTTCCCTTCTTGAAGTCAAAACTAACGTCAATGTGATTTTTACATTTATTGTTAATAGTTATTATTTTTAAAGAGAAGCATCATAAATGCTCCTTTTCCTCTCAGCCTCTGACTGTGTGTTGGTGTACATGTTTGATTGACAGCAGAGGAGGCTGAGCCTCAGCTGCTCGCCAGCAGCTCTTCATCTAAACAGCTCACTGTGGCTGTTCTTACCGCCCTGTAACATTTAAACTCATCATATAATGCAGAATATCTTCATGTCTTGTTGTGTAGACCTGTATTTACTGAATAACACCTCTAACAAAGAACCGTGGATCTCGTTGACCAATACAATGCGTTTCCTGAAGCTGCTTCAAAATAAAAGCCCCCCGCTGGTGGAGGACTATTATGAGAAGCTGTCTGGCTGTTAGTCAGTGTGACTGTCTGTCTGTGATAGAACAGTGATGCTGTTGCTTTACACACAGTTTAATAGTTCTCCATCTATGCAGATGGAGAACAAACAGCATTCTGATTGTTAATGCAAAGACGGAGTGCTATCATAAAAACAAAACATACAAATACATAATTATTTCTTTTGGGTTCAACAATAGTCAGTGTATTAAAACAACAAGTCCTGTTTCCAGACATGAAGACATCAGCAGACCGATCTACAGTCTTACTTTGGACAGTGCTGGTCTGACTGGCTGTCTGAGGTCCAGGTCTTGTTCTGGTCTGACTGGCTGTCTGAGGTCCAGGTCTTGTTCTGGATCTGGACATCGGCTCCTCCACAGAAGCATGACTCCTCTTCTTCTCTCTGTGGAGACATTACTTTATTACTAAAATCATTTGTTGATGGTTGCTGAAGAATATCCAGACTTGTCCGACACTGAAGCTCAGATGGTCTCAGAGAAGAGTTAAAGTGTTGGTAGTGAATTCAGCATTCAGTCTGTGATGAAGATGTTCCTTTATTTGAACTCTCCTGCTTTAATAAACTAGAATTAGCTGCTTTTCCTATCTGACTGTCTTATTGAACATTTAGTGATCTGACTGAAGTTTGTTTATTAAAGAGGAACAACGGACACTTTTAAAACATTGATATTAAGGTTAAATAACTATATATCTACATAAAAGAACTGCAACTTGCTCATGTACACACATACTGAGAGGAAACCACGAGGTGGCAGCGTCATCACGGTAAACAGTGACTGCCTGTCAGTGTGATATGAACGGAGTATAGAATTTCAGCAACATTTGCAATATAAATAAACATGCTGTTATTTTCTGAATCTATTTTATGTGTTAACAATAAACACTTATGAAACAGGGAAACTGTGTCAGACCTTTCTGACTTCTTTTGTTTAACAGTAGTTATAGTTCTCTCCGTTTCAGTGGACAACACTTGTATAAACAGGGTGTTGTATTCTCCAAATATCCACCATGTTTCTAGATTTATCAGATTGTTTAGTGTTTGAACAGAGTTAATAGTTGGAGGAGATTTAGTGGATGATCTGTCCAAGGATGAATCCAAATAACAATTAAAGCCGCCACCGATGAAGATATTGGAGGATCCATCCTCTGGAAGTAACTCAAAAACTTTACGAAAAAACGTAGGGTCATCTGAATTGGGCGTATATATTGAACACGGTAATTGGGAATGAGTTAATATAACCGGAAATCAAAATAAATCTCCCATTTGGATCTGTAATCTTGGATTTAAGTAAAAAAGGAATATTATTATGAAACAGGATAGCTACGCCTCTTGCTCCAGATGTAAAGGGTGCTTGGTACACCTGTGAGATCCAATTAGGTTTTAATTTATATTCAGTAACTTTAGTAATGTGAGTCTCTTATAGAAATAAAATATCAGCTTTCAGTGAATTCAAGTGAGAAAAAACCTTCCCGCATTTAACATCAGTTCCAAGACTCCTAACATTCCACGAGGTTAGTGTGATTTCATCATTTAGAATTGGGGACATACTTACAAACCGGTCAGATAATCAGAAATCAAATGCCCATTCAAACCTTTGATACATGGCATGGATGATATGAAATAAAACAAAGTAGTAACTGAGTATGCAGACAAATTTATGTAATAAGCTGAAACGCCAAACAGCACATCTCTCCCCACAAAACATCCACACTCGCACACAAACGCAGACCCCCAAACCCTCCCCCCACAAAACAATAAAGAAAGAAAGAAAAAGAAAAATAAAAAAAGGGAGAAAGAAAAAGAAGAACTTCCTCACAGTATTGGGGAAACGCATGGCAAAGGGCCAGCAGCCGAAAGTCCCTCTCGGAAACATTCTAAATGCGGACAATGGGCTACACCACAAATCCAGTCACTCCGCTGTGGAAAATAATACAAAGAACAAAAATCATATAGCACTTAATCCGCCGTCTTGTTCGTTTTTAACTTAGATGGAGTAGAATATAGGCATAACAAAGTTAACGTTCTCAAAGGTCCCAGTTCGAAAACCTACTTTTTCAACTCAGATTCTATGAAGGACTTGACGTCTCCTGGGGAGGGAAACACCTTTACCTGGTCGTTGTGCTGGACATGAAGCTTAGCTGGAAGACACAGAGAGTATTTGACCTCCCTCTCCCTGAGCGCTTGGGTTACCTCACGGAATCCTCTTCTCTGTGCCATCACCTCCGCAGTATAATCAGGATAAACGTAGATCCGTTGGCCGTTGTAGATCATCTGTTGTTGCCGACTCAGTCGTAGAATCAGTTCTTTCTCCTGGTAGAAGTGAATCCTGGCTATGATGCTCCTTGGTCTTTTTACATCCGTAGGTTTTGGCACAGGTATGCGGTGCGCTCGATCCACTATCACGGGCTTTGCAAAGCTGCTCACCCCGAGTAACTTCGGTATTAATCCAGCGATGAAGTCCGTAGTTCTGCCTTTCTCTTCATCCTCGGGGATCCCCACAATCTTAATATTGTTACGTCTCGAGCGCCCCTCAATGTCGTCAATCTTCGTTAGAAGCCTTTCATTTGACTTTTTCATACCTGTCAGGCACAGCTCCAGCGTCTGAATACGCCGCTCGTGGTCAGAGCCTTGTTCCTCTGCAGCAACAATCCTTTCAGTCAGAGCCAGTTGAGTGTTCATAAGAGTTTAAGATTTGTGGTCTAGGAGGTCGAATCGCTTATTGATTGATTCCAGAATTTTGTCGGATATCTTTTCCCACAAATGCGGCGATTCTTCCTCCGCATCAGGCCCATCATGCGCAACAGCTGGGCCAGATTGTTTGGCGTTCTTTGTTTGACGCGTGTCAGGCATTTTCACTGATTTCAAAGTTGGTATGGGTGAAAATCACACAATGACTGTTAAAGTAATCAAAACTATAAACACCACTGACTTCTTTAGTCAATTTCAAACTAAAGCAGGATTAATAAAGAAATAACTATTTGTCCACCCGGAGCTCAGAGAGACCCGACTACTCCATGTGCGCCTCACTTGCGCCCTGGAAGAGCAAAGTTATGAACCAAAATAAATACACTTGATTGATTTGATGTTCTTCTTCTCTCCTTCAATAATCACAATTCTAACAGAGATAAGAACAGTAGAATTCAGACACCACATGTTTCAACATGTGCTGCACACAGTGTTGTGAAAAAATATACAAAAATGATTAGTAAAATATGTAAAACAAATATTGAAAAATACTCAAAAACTGTTAAAAAAAATATGGTAAAGTGTCTGAAAAAATATGTGAAAAAAATCTGAAAAATCTGTATAAAATATTAAAAAATATCCTATTAGTGCTCTTAAAATCTGGGTAAATGTCTGGAAAATATGTAAAATATCCAAAACAAAACGCGTTTTGCTGCTGTGTGGCACAAAAGAGAGGAACTGCAGTTATTTCATGATGGTTACGGCTGTCAGTTGTTGCCAACAACACAACATTAAACTTAAAAATTAAAAATAAAACATTATTAAAAATGTTAAAATAAAAAATTGAAAAAAAAATTGAAAAAAAATAAAAAGTAAAAACCATCATGAAATAACTGCAGTTCTTCTCTTTTGTGCCGCACAGCAGCAAAACGCGTTTTTAAATTCCAGCCGAACAGAAAACAGTCACTGCCGCTTCACAAAGCGCTCAGACCCGTCTGAGTTCAGAGCGCTGTGATGTCATTATTCCTCTCTAACGAACACAAAGGAGAGTTTTCCTGGTGGAGTCTGGTGGAAGCGAACCGTTAGAGGAGGCGGAAGTGACGTACTTACGGGTGAAATGGTGGAGACACACGACATCATTGATTCTCCCTCGAAGCTTCATGTTGAGCTGTGACGTAGTGACGTAGTGACTTTAACGGTGAAGCTGCTGAGCTGAGAACTTCTTCTTCTTCTTCTTCTTTGGTGTTTATTGTTGGTTGGTAAACCAGCTTAGAGGTGCATTACCTCCACCTGCTGGACTGGAGGTGGAGCAGGAGATAGGCAGGAAAATAAATAAAAAAAAAAAAAAAAAAAAAAAGAATAATTATTAATAATAATAACAATAATAATAATTATTAAATTCTCTCCATTATTCCTGTTGTCCTTAAGTAATTAATTAGAAGATTGTTTACTTTCTTAAAGGTCTTTCCTAGCAGATTGTAATATTTCCATCATCTACTCCTGTGGAGCAGTAGATAGGCAGGGAAAATAATAATAATAATAATAAAATATCTGTTGTTTCAAAATGAACAAAAAAACAATGAATATAATATTGACAAAAATAATAATAATAATAATAAAATAAATAAATAAATTAAAAAAAAGAACAAAAACAATAAAATAAAAATGTATAATTATTAATAATAATAATATTAATTAAATGCTCTCCATTATTCCTGTTGTCCTTTAAGTAATTAATTAGAAGATTGTGTTCTTTCTTAGAGGTCTTTCCTAGCAGATTGTAATATTTCCATCATCTACTCCTGATAGCAATTCCCTTCTTTCTTTGTCATATTTGTTGCGCTCTATAAGAACATGCTTGACAGTTTCTGGTTTATTGCAGTGCGTGCATAGTCCAGTTGGGTGCTTGTCTATTCTATGGAGTGTTTGGTTTAATCCTGTATGTCCTATTCTCAGACGGGTAATGACCATTTCTTTGGCTGTGGTTCAGATCTTCACTGGTTAACCCAGGGCTCAGCAACCTTTACTATCAAAAGAGACATTTTAGGCAAAAGAAAAATATATATAAAAACTGTCTGGAGACGCAAAACATGTGATCATTGTGATGAAGGTAACACAGTTTATAGTCTAAGTATATAGTATATAAGTCTAATGCAGTGAGGGCCAAAGAGACAATGTACTACAGAGTATTAGGACCACATTGAGGGAAAAAACATCTGAGATTTACAGAATAAAGTCGGAATATTACGAGAATAAAGTCATAACTTCATGAGAAAAAAAGAAAATATCACGTAAAATAACTACTTTATAATATTATGACTTTATTCTCTAAATCTCAGATTTATTTTTCTTCCTCAATGTGGCTCTAATACTCCGTCGTGCCGTCGTACCATAGACCTACAACAATGATCAATAAAAACTTAAATGTAAACAAAAAAAACAGCTATTCATTTCCATTTTTTAAAAATCAACAGGGAGCCGCTGGAGAGGAGCTGAAGAGACGCATGTGACTCCGGAGCCGCAGGTTGCTGACCCCTGGGTTAAACCAATAACACAGAACACTAACATTACCCCTCCTGCCATTATTATATTACACCACACTACAATACAATTATTGACCAGTTGGATTGGTTTACACACATAAGATGCATTACTCCTAAAACAATTACAGTTTATTATACATGTACTGTATGTTATATACTCATAATATACATTATATGATATATTATATAGATATAAATGGATTACATGGTAATATATATTTTGTCATTGTTTATAGTCATTCCCAACAGCCTTTACTGGCTCTAAATACAGAATATCACAGATCACATGGTTCAGATCATATCTGCCTGTTTTACACTCTTTGACCACCAGGTGGTTTCGTGCACATGAAGCCTCCAGAAATGAAATGAACCCTTTAACGAACCAATTTGCTGGAAAACTTCAACTGAGACGGGAACTTTAACGGTGAAGCCGCTGAGCTGAGAACTTCTTCATCACTTTGACTTCAGGCGGAAGAGGAGAACAGTAGCATTCACACACCACATGTTTCACCATATGCTGCACACAGTTTTGGGAAAAAAAATGATCCAAAAATTATTAGAAAAATATGTGAAAAATATCCTAATATTGTTCTAAAAATCTGGGAAAATGTCTGAAAAGATATGTGAAAAAAATCCAAGAAATGTGTAAAATATCCGAAATATCGTGTGAAAAATATGAAATATGTGAAAACTAAACATCTATTTGTAAAGGGAATTTTCTACAAGCTAAAAGCATGAAAAAACATTCAGAAATATGTGAAAAATATCCGAAAAATGTCTGAAGATTATTAGTGAAAAATATCCTCAAAACTTACAAAAATTATTAGTAAAATATGTGAAAAATATCCGTTTTTTTTTTTTAAATATGTAAAACATATCCGAAAAAAAATCCAAAAATTATAATTAAAATATGTGAAATAAATATTGAAAAATATCCAAAAATTGTTCGAAAAATCAGAGAAGATGTCTGAAACTAAACACACGACAAAGCTGTGGAAAGGAAACCAGTAGCGACGGTGTGAGTCGGCCAATGCAACCGGTTGTTCTGTTTTATAAAGCAACTGCTTTATTTCTTAAGACACAACATGACATTTATCTGGAAGATGCTTTTGTCCAAAAACGACATACAATTTAAGTCAATTTAAAGTTTCAGTAGGCAACAATATTTTTGGCATCATTGGGAAAAAAATCCCATAATAACCTTTCAGCATATTTTGATTCAAGTGTTCTGAGAGAAAACTAGACTTCTGCTCCTCCTCATGGCTCTGTTTTCAGACTTTAGTAAATCTAGCTCATGACGGGAGACTCAACTTGATCACTACAAGATGATTCTGAGAACATGTGAGGAGAGAAATAGACATTACAGAAACAGAATATTAATTCATATGTGAAAATATGATTTGTGGCTTCTGGACGCCGACAGTAACGTTAATATTACCGTTGCTTAGCAGCGGCGTTCTCACCACTTAACCACTTGAACGCCACGCACACATGGTGTACACGACTTCCCGTGTTGTAAACACGAGCTCACCAGTTTCACCTGAAGGCACCATCTGTTCCAGATAAGAGAACAAAGTCTTGTCGTTGCCTTTAAAAGGTCTTTGTCCACACTGTTAATTACAGTTGTTGCATTAGAACAACTGTCACAGACAAGAAGCTCCTATCTGTGTTTCAGTTGCGGTCTCGTTTAATAACAGCATCTGTCTGTTCTAGTTCATGTTTGCAGACACGATCTCTTAATGGAATAGTTTCACTGCTCAACATCCATCCAATGAGTCCAACTTTGGTTCCATCACAGTGTGAAATGAAATCTTTATTGTAGGCACAAGTTACAGAAGGTCTACTGACGAATGAAATGACCAAACAACCAAAAACCCAGCAGGGAAAAAGGAGCACGTTATTATCACGTTAACTAATTAAAACTTAATTAATAACTTCAGAAAATTATCAATAAGAAGGCAGTCCCAAAACATATAGGAATGTCAGGAGCTCTCTATCGCAGGTCTTCATCACTAACAACACATCGGAAGTTATCCCAAGTAAATGATTATAAAATGTTGAAACCAAACAAGAGCTTGAAAATGAATTCACTTTTCCTCCAAACTTCAGTGAATCACCTTCAGAGTGAAAGTCCACGCAGGCTTCCACGACGGGATTTATCATTTAAAGATAACAATAAGTGATGTGAGTCTCTGAAACAGCCAGATATTATAGAGAGTCATCATCACACTCCAGCTTCTTGCTTTTGCTTCAGCTTAAGTTCAGCTCTTTGAAAACCCACGGATCCACCTCACGGAGAGCAGCGATCAGAACTGAGCTGGCTTCAGTTCCCTTTAGTCGCACCGTGTCGATCAGGTCTTGTGCTTTATCTGCCCTGCTTTTTGCTTTTCTGATTGACTCCATTTCCCTATCGTTTATAACGCGACGCTGAAAGAGTTCATCCAGAAGCATGTTCAGACTAGGATCAGACATTCTGTCCGTAAACTCTTTTCGAACCATCCGCAGTTTCTCCTCTGGTGTGACGATGTACTCTGATGAGACGCGGTCCTCTGCTGGGATGCTGTCCTCTGGTGGGACGCGGTCCTCTGGTGGGACGTTCCTCTGACGGATTTCCATTGTTAGATCTGGGAGATAACCAGGGAAAAAACCAACAATGACTTTTAAAGAGCAATTCAACTGAAATGAAACGTCATGTTTCTGTACAGCAACATGTCTGCTCTGTAAATCAGTTGTTCTGTGTTCAAAATCAGAAACCAAAAGGGAGACACTCATATTTTATATGTTTTGGTTTCATGATTCTTCTCTGTGGTGAGTGCATGTTCTCCCCGTGTCGTCTTTGTTTTGGCCGACAAGTCGCACTCGAACACACCACAAAGACGGCAGCCGGCGGTCAGTTAGCTCGTACGTTCTGCTCCTGGTGAGAGGAAATAACTCTCCACACCAGCAGGCGGCGGTAGTCTGTATCCATCACTCAGAAAGGGAAACAGGAGGAGCGAGGACGGAGGATATACAAGCCGTTGTTATGATACGTACATGAAACAAAGCGGACCATTTTCACACTGCTCTCACTCACCACTTAGCTTCATTCCAGATGTTCATGTCGCTGTGAGAATATGGTACCGTCGGGTATCCACATGTTGACGTTGGTAGAGTAGTGTAACGTAATGTGTTCGTAGCGAATGAGAAATAATCCTGATCTCAAAACTGATCAAAATAATAAAAGGTAATCTTTACCTGTCAGACACACTTCACGTCTCCAGACGTGGTCTGTCCTCTCTTGAGCCTTGACCATCAAAGTCACTTTCTCTGGGATCGTAGTCAGGAAAACCTCAAATGTGGGATGGTAATTTGGTCCATAATTTGAACGAAATGGTGCACGCTGAAAACCAGAAGCATCATTTTCAGTCTGGTTAAAATGTTTATCTGGTACTTTCTTAATTGTGAATCTATTTTCAACATGCAGCCAAAATTATATTGATGATAATTCTGCGACTTGACTCACATCAGGTTGTATTGTGAAGCTCCCAGGTTCACAGTGGAGACTGTAACTTTGACCAAAGTTGAGACGACAGTCGGCAGAGATCTTGATGTTCTTAGCATCTTCTTGTTGGGCCTTAACCTTCAAAAACAGAACATTTTTAATATGCCGTTTATGCTCATATTGTCAAATACACTTAAAAACATCAAATGTTGACCAAAGTGCCTCACAGAGCGATGAGAATCAGAATCAAATAAAACACAGAAATAATTAAGAGGATGCAAGTAAATTAATAAAATGTTGTCACGTTGGTGAAGATGTTTTTCTTAATTTGCTTGTAAAACACAATTAAATTTAGTCTCTTTGCTTGTGTTCTATAAAAGTTGCAGTTTGTTGAGCTCTCATGGCCACCGTACCTTTAGACCACTGTTTACTATTTACACCACCTGGTGGAAGGATCACAAATGACAATGGCAGACAGAAAGGCAGCTCCGAGAGCAAAACACAGAAGAAGGAAAAACTAAAAACAAAAGCACAATCTGAAGATTTACAGTTCACATTGATTTAGATTCCTACCACAGCATGAGGTTCATAAATAAAAGAAGCAATGTGTGACTGACAGGAATCATCTTTGTGGAAATAGCTGAGTTCTGGCTGATGATCAGCACATATGACAGATGGATTTACCTCGGTTACATCGACGTTGCTGTTCAGCAGAAAGACATCGAGTACTTGATGTCTTCTGGTGGGCGGTCGGAGGAACAGCAGAACTTGTCCCTTTATCGGCCCTATGAAAAATATAAATATGAAATTGCAAAAAAATATTTTGTCCCTAAAAACATAAATAATCGTGATCTCAAAATTGATCACAAAAAATCATGATTATCATTTCGGCCCTAAATCCACTAGTGGATAATGTTCAATTAACAGAGAAATAATGTGGGGGAAATGATGTGGATTGTACATTACATGTAGCCTAAATAAAGAATGTTATGAGCTATACATATATACACACGCTGTCTATTTCATTCAGTTACATCACTGGGGTCTAAACTGTGCAGGAGGATGAAGCCTTTACCTTTCAGACACACTTCATATTTCCAGATGTCCGTCCCCTCTTGATCCCGGACCATCAAAGTCACTTTCTCTGGGATCGTAGTCATTAAAACATCAAATGTGGGATGGTAATTTGGTCCATAATTTGAACGAAATGGTGCACGCTGAAAACCAGAAGTATCACGTCATTTTCAGTCTGGTTAAAATGTTTATCTGGTACTTTCTTAATTGTGAATCTATTTTCAACATGCGGCCAAAATTATATTGATGATAATTCTGCGACTTGACTCACACCAGGTTGTATTGTGAAGCCCTCAGGTTCACAGTGGACACTGTAACTTTGACCAAAGTTGAGAAGACAGTCGGCAGAGATTGGGATGTACGCAGCACCTTCTTGTCGGGCCTTAACCTTCAGAAACAGAACATTTTTAACATACCGTTTATGCTCATATTGTCAAATACACTTAAAAACAACAAATGTTGACCAAAGTGCCTCACAGAGCGATGAGAATCAGAATGAAATAAAACACAGAAATAATTAAGAGGATGCAAGTAAATTAATAAAAGTGTAGAATAAATAATTCTGGATTAAAATCCCCAAAACATGACAGCATCCAATAAATAAATAAAAACAGTGTGTGACCAGTCTTCAAGGTGACTACTGACAGACTAAAGAAAAGAGACGGGTCTTAAGACAGGTTTGAAGTTATCAACGTAGGAGGAAGATGTAATGGTGAGGGGGAAACTGTTCCTCCATTCAGGACCAACAACCTAAAGAGCCCAATCAGCCCGGGATTCTAACTGGGAGCGTGGAGTCAGCAGATCTGAGGGGTCTGGAGGTGGAATAGGGGACCTGGTTTCAGTCCATACAGAGCTTTAAAAAGAAATCAAAGTATCTTAAAATCAACTCTGTCCTTCACTGGTAACCAGTGAATAGAAGCCAACACACCAGTGCAGGGAGATATGGTCTCTCTTCCTGCTGCCAGTAATGAGTCATTTTAAACCAGACAGGCTGTCTGGCTGGAAGAAATAAAAGCATGAACTATGATCCTTTTCAGACAGGAAGGATTTGAATTTTGTGAGATCTTTTGTTGATCAGATTTTAAACCTGAATCAAAGATAACAAAGATGAACCCAGATTTCTTGGGTGGGAATTGACATTCGATGACAGAGGCCCAAGAGGGTTGATTGTTGTGTCTGCAGGGCCAAAGATAAGGACCTCAGTTTTATTCTGGTTTAGTTGCAGGAATCTTTTTGCCACGGAGCATTTTGCATCCTTAATGCACTTCACAAGGGAGTAAGAACGGCACGGGTCACCAGGGCTGCAGTCCAAAAGTCAAAAAATGACGTCCTGACGTCTTTTCCTGACCACTTCTCCTTGACCTCGATGGAAACGTCATGTGATCAAGGAAAGATGAGAAGGAGAATTCAGAAGGACTTAGGAAAAGACAACCATGGTGTTCAGAGAATCTGACTGCTCTTTCACTTTAGGCTCCGTCATTATGATGCGACGGCGGCGAATGTTAATGACGCAGGTCTGCTGTGATGGAACTACGTAGTGTGGACCCGGCATCAATCAGTTCTAACAAAGGCTGATCTGTCTTGGGGGGTAAGAGGACAACCACTGAAGAGCATGTCCCTCTTATCCAACACCACTGATGCGACAAGTGTGTCGCAGCCGTGTGCATCACTTTTTACTGTCCCCTGGAAACAGTTTCCCTCGTCGTCTGTGCTTCTTGCAGCAGCTTTCTGTATTTGGTTGTTTCCCTATTTACAGGATTTGTTGTCAAATTGGTGAAGATGTTTTCTTAATTTGCTTGTAAAACACAATTAAATTTAGTCTCTTTGCTTGTGTTCTATAAAAGTTGCAGTTTGTTGAGCTCTCATGGCCACCGTACCTTTAGACCGCTGTTTACTATTTACACCACCTGGTGGAAGGATCATGAATGACAATGGCAGACAGAAAGGCAGCTCCGAGAGCAAAACACAGAAGAAGGAAAAACTAAAAACAAAAGCACAATCTGAAGATTTACAGTTCACATTGATTTAGATTCCTACCACAGCATGAGGTTCATAAATAAAAGAAGCAATGTGTGACTGACAGGAATCATCTTTGTGGAAATAGCTGAGTTCTGGCTGATGATCAGCACATATGACAGATGGCTTTACCTCGGTTACATCGACGTTGTTGGTCAGCAGTAAGACATTGAGTACTTGTTGTGTTCTGGTATGCTGTCGGAGGAACACCAGAACTTGGCCCTTTATCGGCCATATGAGATTCTGAATCCTAAGAATCGGATCCCAGATCAGGCCAAAGGCAGAGAGGTGAGAGATCTTCACAACCACATGAGTGTCTGTAATCTCCAGCGGCTCCAAGATGCTCATTCCATCATCAGAGATGTGAGCGACAGACAACAGGCCGTCACAGAGCAATGCTGTGAAAGCAAAGAGCTGTTCAACTTTTGTTTTAATGCTAACAGGTTCATCTACCCAATTAATTTCTTACCACTTGCCGCAATCTATTGCCTCTAACCTTGGAGCATCCCGAGGATGTGCCACTTCACCTCTATTCTTTACCTCCTATTTTTGAATTCATTATTATTTTACTGTTCCACGTGTGATCTGTGTGGATGTGTGCATTTAGCGTTGTGCATAAAATCCATTACATTTACATTTATATATATATATATATATATATATATATATATGTATTCACACGTCACCTAATGCAGCTAATCTCAACAAAGTTCACATTAATAAACATTTTTGCAATTTTACTGATTACTTTTGAACAATGTCTTCACCTTCCTTTGTGTCACAGTGTTGGAGGTGGAGCTGACTGAGAGCAGCATCCTCAGAACACTTGATGTTGAACAGCGGCCCTGCAGCCATTTTGCCAGCTGATTGGAGGAAGCTCTCATCCCATTGGACGGTCCTGTACTGTAGCTCCGCCTCCTGAGCCATGTCAAACACCAGTCCAGTCAAAGCACACTGGAACACACCTGGACCAGGACACCTGAAGCTGTAGGACAAAGAGGGCCAAACTGATATAACCAGCATTTACTGGCCTGTTAGTCTCTCTCTTTTAGTCGAGGCCTCAGCAAGGAAACGAGGTTGGTTGGGATATGACATGCTTTCTTTAAAGTTGGTGGGACATATCACCACCATCCACATCTTTATCTGTGCTTATAAACTGGAGCCAAACAGCTGCATGTTGAAATCTAATTTCTGATGTTGAGGTTGAACCACGGCCTGCTCCTGGGCAGGATGCTAGCGCAGAGTTCGTTAGTTTGCTGCCACCTCAACCCAAACCTGTTGAAGGAAAAACAGAATCCTTTTTAAGAGGCAAAGCCTGTTTTAAAAAGAACGTTATCACTTATGTATCATCAGGGTTGCATCTGTTGACCTTGACAGATAAGACTTAACACCCTTCAGGGTTGGTGATATGTTAAAATCAATATCACCACATTAACAAGGCAAAAGTGAGCATGGCTCACATACCCCCCCGCTCACTGCTTGACCCCTACTAAAGAAGGACCAAAGGTTTCGCCCTTTTGGAAAATGTTGTACACCCTGGACTTCTAACCCTCAAAAGGCACAACTAGACCACACTGTCAACCATCACACCAAATTTGAAGTTCATAAGTTAAATAGTTTCCGAGTTCTGCTCTGAAAATGAAAGTGTAACGGACGGAAGGACGGACACGCGGAGCGCTATATAACCCCGACTACGTTGTCGCGGTGGTATAATAAAGACAATATTACAATATCGGTATGTATGTCCATATATCAAGCATATGCAAATTCACATATAAACTAGTCAAAATAATCTTGAATGCAAACTGAGCCTAAACACAAATTATTACTATATATTAGGGCTGTCAATCCATTCAGATATTTAATTATGATTAATCGCATGATTGTCAATGACTAATCGCAAATTAATCACACATTTTGAATCTGTTCAAAATGTCCCTTAAAGGGAGATATGTCAAGTATTTAATACTCTTATCAACATGGGAGTGGACAAATACGCTGCTTTATGCAAATGTATTTTCATTCACATATCTGGAGGTCAGAGGTCAAGGGATCCCTTTGAAAATGGACATGACAGTTTTTCCTCTCCAAAATGTAGCTTAAGTTTGGAGCGTTATTTAACCTCCTTCATGACGAGCTAGTCTGACATGGTTGGTACTGATGGATTCATCAGGTTTTAGAGTTTCATATGAGCCCACTACAACCTCTGAAAGATCGATTGCATTAATGCGCTAAAGAAATTAGTGGCGTTAAAACGGTTTTGCGGTAACTTCGACAGCCCTACTATATATTATTCTTTCTTTATGGGGATTTTTAGTTCTCTATATCTATAGAATATGATATGCCTTTGGGCTGAAACTATTCAGATATACCAACTTGCTGTTCAATGTGCCTTACATTAGATTATGTTCTATATACAGCAAGGCCTCGTCTATTACAGGGTTCCTACACATTTTACATTTCAAAGACTTCCAGACCACTCCGTAGATTTTTCAGCGGCGCTCTATTGGTGTTGTTCATTCCTTATTAAACTCTCATCATTTGGAACCTTCCACTTAGTGAAGGATTCAGTGGGAGGAAGACTTGGGGACACAGTTTCCTGATGAAGTTTAGAAGAAGGCTTCAGATAGGGTACATTCCTCTTTAATCTCCTGACGACATACAATTATCCAGGTCAAAGGTTTCACACCGTCTCCACTGGTCTAAAGTAAAGCTGGCCAAGTCCATGTCTGGTGTGGATCCTGTGTGTGACCGATGCAGGCTAGCACCAGCCACCCTGTCACACTGAGTTGGTTTTGTCCAAAACTAAATATAGTTTCTGGCAATCAATATTACACACTCTGGGTCCAGAGTTTATACGATTACCTGTATGGAGATCCAGCTGTCTGCTCAGGTGAGAAGGATGTTGGAGCCTGGAATCAAAAAAGGAAGAGAATTAGTTATTTTAATAGAAATACCAACTTGTCTTAGTGTTTAATAAAGTGATGAAATACTAGAGCCACACTGTCAATACTCAACTCAAGCACCCTGTATGAGTCAGAGAGGAAATGACTTCAATGGAGTGACAGTGTGAGGTGTGTTAGAGAAAACTACACAGAAGGACAACTACACCAAGAACATGGCTCTCAATAATCACCATGTATTTAGCTCCTGATTTACTAACACACCAGATCCAGTACCAGCACCAGTGCCAGCACCAGTACTAGCACCAGTACCAGTACCAGCACCAGCACCAGTACCAGCTCCAACACCAGCACCAGCACCAGTACCAGCACCAGTATCAGTACCAGCACCAGTACCAGCACCAGCACCAGTACCAGTACCAGCACCAGTACCAGTACCAGCACCAGTACCAGTACCAGCACTAGTGCCAGCACCAGTACTAGCACCAGTACCAGTACCAGTACCAGCACCAGTACCAGCACCAGTACCAGTACCAGTACCAGCACCAGTACCAGTACCAGCACTAGTGCCAGCACCAGTACTAGCACCAGTACCAGTACCAGTACCAGCACCAGTACCAGCACCAGTCAGTACCAGTACCAGCACCAGTACCAGCTCCAACACCAGCACCAGTATCAGCACCAGTACCAGCTCCAACACCAGCACCAGTACCAGTAACAGCACCAGCACCAGCACCAGCACCAGCACCAGCACCAGCACCAATACCAGCTCCAGCACCATTACCAGCACTAGTACCAGTACCACCTCCAACACCAGCACCAGCTCCAACACCAGTACCAGCACCAACTCCAGCACCAGCTCCAGCTCCAGTAATAGTACCAGTACCAGCACCAGCACCAGTACCAGTACCAGTACCAGTACCAGTACCAGCACCAGCTCCAGTACCAGCACCAGCACCAGCTCCAGTACCAGCACCAGCACCAGCACCAGGACTGATCGTGGTACTGCCAGTGACGAGAGCTCAGAGGCCCAGTTTAGTAAATAAATGATAGTTCAGTGATCTTCACTCCACACTATTAACTTCTGCAGGTGAATGCAGTCTAAGTCATTAAATGAATGTCTGCCTGCAGGTGTAATACACTACAGTTCTTCAGCGGGAGATCCTTGATAAATGTCCAAGTAAAGTCCTCCATGGTTCATACTGGAGGATTTCACACCGTACAACTGCTCCTTTCTCACCTTTTCCTCGTCCTCAGGTAGCTTTATTCCCTCATTCAGTTTGACATCTGAGTCACCTGAAAGTGAAAGAGAAAAAATGAATATTGTTCAAATAGACGTGATCTTAACATCTGGAACAAAGATGGAACTGAGTAACAGCTTTGTTGTACAATGAGGACATTCTCATTTTAAGATCAGATGTGAATGTACAATAGTTTGATGAATGGGGGAAGTTGTTTCAATACTCACATTCTTTGTGTCTGGCAGCTCTGTAGACCTTCTTGCCGATCCTGTAGAGATCAACACAGACAGAAAAGTTATAGAACAAGTTTAAAATAATTGTCCGTTCTTTGAGTTAGCATCAATCTATCAGAATGAAATGCTTCTCATCATATCTGCACCATGAAGACTACAACTGACTGCTGACAATCATGTTCTGGTCCTACATTAAAGGAAAGAACTAGTCATTAGTCTAGATCCAACACACATCAAAAGAAAACACAACTAACTACACTTTTCACTCGACTGTAAATTCACACGTCTGTAACAACATTGCTGACTGACTGTAAAATGTTGCTTTGCATTATCAGCTGGCTTTTTATTGTTTGTGGAAGAATGAAAGAATGCAGAGAAGAAAAGAAACATAGGATGTGGGGGGGTGGCAGTAGCTCAGTCTGACGGCTCTGGAACCGGAGGGTCACCGGTTCCTGTCGGGGGGCCCCGGACCCCCAAACTGCTCCCCGGGCGCTGTATAGTAGCTGCCCACTGCCCCTAATACTAGGATGGGTAGATGCAGAAGGTAACTTCACTGGGTGCTGTGCTGTGTTCAATGTACTGTGTGACAATATCAATTACACATTTACACATGAAAAAGAGGAGAAACTGCACTCAGTGGGAGAAATCCCTGATTTCTTGTGCCAGGTGAAGCTTCCTCTGCAGTGACGGTTCTCACCCAACAGAGCAGGAACCCAAGGCTCGGTTCCCAGTAGAGATACCTTGAATCCCAGTAGAAGGACCTCTGGTAATTTGGCTGTGAGGGTTCTCATCCTTGTTGCTGCACTAGCAACTCTTAAGCTTTGTTTGTACTGACGTGAGACGCCGTGGCGAGGGCCTGCGTAGATGGCGAGCACGCTACGAGCATACACAGAGGCGTTTATGCTCAGAGCGTTGTTCGCTGCAGTATGCTCCGAAACGCCATGAGGCGTACAAACAAGATATCAAGTGGATCAGCAAGAAGTCAACGAGTGGTACCGGAGAGGAGAGTAGGTTGCCTGGCAACAGTAGTAAACACCGACGTACGTACCGCCAAACATTACATCTGTGTACTGTAATTATTACTGTGACCTCCTGACCTCTTAGTCTAATGACTTCCTGTCTCTCGGTGCTTCCCCTCGGGTCGCCGCTCTTTACATCAGACCTTTTTATCTTTAACAAAACCATCTCTCAGATTCTTTCACAGCCTGCAGCAGAAAACCTCTTTTTACCCAGAGTGAGGAATATTTCTTTATTATAATATTTAATGACATGTGACTGTCCCTGTGGTCATGTGACTGTCTCTGTGGTCATGTGACCGTCCCCGTGGTCATGTGACTGTCTCTGTAGTCATGTGACTGTCTCTGTAGTCATGTGACTGTCTCTGTGGTCATGTGACCGTCCCCGTGGTCATGTGACTGTCTCTGTGATCATGTGACTGTCTCTGTGGTCATGTGACCGTCCCCGTGGTCATGTGACTGTCTCTGTAGTCATGTGACTGTCTCTGTGGTCATGTGACCGTCCCCGTGGTCATGTGACTGTCTCTGTAGTCATGTGACTGTCTCTGTGGTCATGTGACTGTCTCTGTAGTCATGTGACTGTCTCTGTAGTCATGTGGCTGTCTCTGTGGTCATGTGACTGTCTCTGCGGTCATGTGACTGTCCCCGTGGTCATGTGACTGTCTCTGCGGTCTCTCAGTGAACAGTTGTAGAGATGTCTTTACAGGTGAAGCTGCTCGGCCAGTCTTCCCTCGAAGGCGTCCATGTTGAAATGAAAGACGGCGCACGCAGTCGGCGCGTGGTTACAAAATCCACAACTAGCGGAGCCTTCCCACACCACGCAAAAGAAAAAAGCTAAGCGGTCCTACGACAGTTCTGATCAACTCGGTAAGTCAACCCAGGGTTTCTCAGTCTGGCTGTGAGCGCGTTCACATAGAAGGGGCGGGGTTTGTAGCACATGACCAATCAGAGACACGGACCAGTCTACGGTCTAAAGAGCGGCACACTTTACAAACGCATACTAGACAAGTTAAACACATAATCCAGACTAGAATTAACACAGTTTAAACTGCCAAATGCAGGAAGGACGCATACGAGATGACGACTAAATCCACAGTCTTGTTGTGTGTAAAATGACCTGTAAAGTTGATCTTAAACTAATCGGAGCCTTCAGCAGTCTGAGTTAGATGTGTTAGGGCTGGGTGACTTGGACAAAATCAAATATCACAATATTTTTTTGTGTAAATGACCAATAATAGAACAGCTAGAACAATCTGGTAAATTCAGAAAAAGACATCACTTTACTGTAATTTAGCCTTTAAAACCAGGAAGAGACAACACTTATGCCATATCACGATATTACTAGGGCTGTCAATCCATTAAAATATTTAATCACGATTAATTTCAAATTAATCTCACATGTTTTATCTGTTCTAAATGAACCTTAAAGGGAGATTAGTCCAGTATTTAATCCTCTTATCAACATGGGAGTGGACAAATATGCTGCTTTATGTAAATGTATGTATATATTTATTATTGTAAATCAATGAACAACACAGATCAATGACAGATATTGATCCAGAAACCCTCACAGGTACTGCATTTAGCATAAAACAATATGCTCCAATCATAACATGGCAAACTGCAGCCCAACAGGCAACAACAGCTGTCAGTGTGTCAGTGTGCTGACTTGACTATGACTTGCCCCAAACTGCATGTGATTATCATAAAGTGGGCATGTCTGTAAAGGGGAGACTCGTGGGTACCCATAGAACCCATTTACATTCACTGATCTGGAGGTCAGAGGTCAAGGGACCCCTTTGAACATGGACATGACAGTTTGGAGCGTTATTTAACCTCTTCATGACCAGCTAGTATGACCTGGTTGGTACTGATGGATTCATCAGGTTTACTAGTTTACTATGATACCAGTATCTTCACTCTAGCTTTAAAACTGAGCTGCTACAACCTAAAAATCACAAGTTGCGTTAATGCGTTAAGGTAATTAGTGGCGTTAAAATGAACTTGCTTTAACGGGTTATTATTGCGTTAACTTTGACAGCTTGACTAAATATGGAGTCTTTTTGGACAAGGAGATCAAACAGAGCGTTTCAGACAGAGGGTGTAAAGAGGTGCTGCAGCACAGCCGGGAGAAGAAAAGTAAAGTGATTTTTGAACATTAAAGCATGTTAACATGTTCTAGTAGAAACCTAAAATAAAAGTATGAAGCTGAACATCAGCCTGATAGGTCCTCTTTAAAGGTCCCACATGTTCATACACAGACTGAACAGTAAAACGTCAGCTGTGATTACTGGACTTCAGCAGAGGTTCTGGTCTGTATAAAGACCACATGGTTACTAAATGTAACCATGGTTCTATGATGTTCTATCTCTCAATGAGAGAACACACACTTTCTGATCAGAGTTGATGGTACGACAGTTTGATGGATGAGGACCACTGTCTCTATACATGATGTGATGCTGTCAGCTGTAATCCAGCTTTATTTCCTGGAGACATGAACACAACAACAACATCTTCTTCACATCAACTCTAACACATGGTCACAACAAGCTTCTGGCTGATCTGATTGGCTGACTGTTCTCTCTCTCTGTGTGTCACCGTTCTCCTCTCACATCTTAACGGAGGAAACACATCACAACAATACTGCTGAAACCAGCATGGACCGCCTCCAACCCTCTACTGACCTCAGAGTCTCCAGTCTACAGTGTGGACTCTTCACAAGATCAGACAGCAGCTTCACATCTGAATCCTTCAGGTTGTTGTCACTCAGCTCCAGCTCTCTCAGATGGGAGGGGTTGGACTTCAGAGCTGAGGCCAGAGGAGCACAGCTGATCTTTGACAACCTGTAGTTCTCCAATCTGAATAAAGAATAAATGATGTAAGTTTAGAAGACAACGTTCCTGCTTGAAATCATTCAATGTTTAATAATGTGTTCAGAGCTGAAGAAGGTTTAGAACGTAGAAGTTTAGAAAATGTAAACTCCAAACACCTGAAGCCAACAGGATGCAGGTTAAAAACTGTCAAATACAAACAGTGAAACAGAGCTCTCATTAATATTAATGACAACGTGCTGCTACTTCAATAAAGACGTAGTGACTTCACCTCTTAAACTCTGACAGCTCCACCAGTGGATCCATCGATACAAACTCATGTTGAGCAGCCAAACACAAATAAGAACCACAGAAACTGATTCAAGATTCAACTCAACATCTCAAAGTTTATAAAGATGTCAAAGATGTCAGGATGGATTTTGGGGAAATGTGAACAAAAGATATTGAAGATAAGACATCTACAATATATATATTTGAGGAATAGTGGAGTCATAAAATCAAAGCATCTTCAGTTTAAACTCTTCAGTCAGTATAAGCATCATATAGCTTCATAACATTTATAGAAAAAACAAATACTGAATATATTTATTATTGTCTGATAGCTGAAATAGAGATTATTTATTACAGTATCTGCACTAATAGTTCAGCATCAGAATATAAATCTGTTAGCAGAACATTTAGTCTTCATCCTCAATGCATCATCATCCATCAGGTCAGCTTACAGTAGAAACAGTCTCTTACTTTGACCCTGAGGGTCCAGGTTCAATAATGAAGAGTGGAGGATTCCCTTTAAACTGATCACTCTTCATAGTCAGACAGCCAGAGACTAGAGACTCTGCTCTGTCCTCCTCTTCCTCCTCACAGTCAATCATCTTCTGATCTGAAGTCAGCCTGAGAGGATAAAGAGGAACACTGAGTGTGAGCATGTAAAGGAAACAAGTTAGTACAAGAGAACATGAACACACACACACACACACACACACACACACACACACACACACACACACACTATACAGTATAATAAAGCAGCCAGCGCTCCACCTGGTCACTTCTCTTTACCTCTCTGCTGAGAAGGAGAATTCAGAAGGAGTTAGGAAAAGACAACAGAGGTGTTAGGAGAATCAGACTGCTCTTTCACTGTAAACTCCGTCATTATGATGCGACGGCGGTGGATGTTAGTGACGTCAGTCTGCTGTGGTGAAACTACAATGTTGTGAAGATGGACTACAAAAGGCGCATCTTCTCCCCGTGCGTTATTAAACAGGTCTTTCAGTGACAGACTCGTTCACCTGCGGTGTGTGAAAGAGAGATACTGCTGCTGGAACACTATCAACAGATCATAAAGATCATCTGACCTAACGTGGAAGAATATCACTTCATTACCAAGGTTGGAATAGAAATAAACAGGAATATATGATAACTATTGAGTTAATTGTTGGAGTTATGGAGAAGGGGTAGGACCATATACTGTACAGGAACAGGAAGAAGAAAACACTAACAACAAAAAGCCATTTAAATAAAAACGTCTGCCAAATAGTCAGTGGTCATGTCTGTTATGTTTTGTGAACAGTGTTTTCCACTTCTATCTTAATGTTTGATTGAAACTTATAATGAAGTGTAACCGAGCGGTCTTTAATGTGCGGTTATACTTATTGATTATGTGAAATAAGGACACGATGAGACGGAGGCTTGAACTTGCTGGCGTCTTTACTCGTTCCCATCTTCAGACTCCCCTTCTAGTCCCAGTAGCATCACATTATACACATTACACTTCCTCTTTCCCTTCACAATAAAAGCTCAGCACTCCCTTGTATTTGCTAACAGGAAGGAAGTCCAACCTGAGGTGTTTCACAAACAGTCCTCTCCATAATAAAGGTTACATACCTCCCCTCCTCCAAAGAGAAACGTCCCCAGGCACAGGGTAAGTGCGATAAACCCATGTGGACACACTCATATCAACCTGCCAGCATAACAACAAAACCATTTCAACAGTGGACAATTTCCATGTACCCCTTACATAACTGCACAATCTCAACAAGGTATGTCTCACTATGTTCACACACCAGAGAACTGATCCACGTAGCCCTTAGACAGACCATGTTACCTTCTTGTCCCCCATACACATCTGCACATCCCCAACCAGTATGTCTCACTGTATTCGTACACCAGAGGTAGCTGATCCACATAGCACTTAGACATACATACGGTTGCATTCATATTCCCTATACACATTCACGTTTCCCGTACATATAATAGCACCATGTGTTCAAGGGTTGTATCCGTCCAGAGCCCCGCAAGTCGAGGGTTGATGTAGTTATGCTCTTTGTCCACAGGAGGGCAGTGTGATTATGATTTTAATTATAATGATTGTGACTAACTACAGCTGTTTAGGGTTAGGGTTAACAGTAGATCTCATCATTTCTTATCTTTATTTTATTGTTTATATTTTATTATTTATATTTTATTATTTATATTTAGCTTTATCTGATTTTTATTAATTTATTATTATTATTATTATTATTATTATTATTATTATTATCATTATTTTATTGATTATATTTTTTGTACTTATTTAATTTAATTTGCACTTTCACATTTTGTGTTGTGTGGAGTCCCTTAAGTCTAGAACTTTACCACTTCTAAATTTAATTAATTTATTATATTTTATTGTTTATTATTATTATTATTATTATTATTATTATTAATAGTAGTAGTAGTAGTAGTATAATACTACTTGTTATTTTTTATTATTATTGTTTATAATTATTCCCACAAGCTATAACGATCATTGTATCAGGATAAATAAAGTAGCTTCTTATCTTATCTTATTTCTTAACTGAGGGTATTTGCTAGAATTGTTTAAATGATTTTATCTTATTTTATGTATATTTTTGTTTCTGGATTATTATTGACTTTTATTCTTTGTTTTTACAGTAGAGCCGTCTGTAACTCTGGTTGAAAGGTCTATAAAGAACATCACTCTGTCATCTGCATAATGAGGGCCAGAACTTTTCATACTTTAGGTTGATTTTGATGCTAATACTTCTGTACTTTTACTGGAAAGCAGGACTTGTAGTATTTCTGCACTGTAGTATTAGTACTCTGACTGTGTATTAGAGTATGAAGTGAACAGCAGATGATCAGACTGTGACTTTAAGACTTTCACCTCAGTATCTGAGGGTCAATATTTGACTGTAATAAAAATGATAAAAGACGTGATTGTCGTTTTATTTCAGTCTGAATGCTTCGCTGACAGCATTATGAATCGATTTAGTCTGACTTCACAGTCATTTAACTTAAACGTTCTTCTTCTACTGCAGCCACCTTCTAACAATACATCCGATTATTCTCTTGTCGTAATATAAGTAATATTTAAATTATGTAAATCTCATTTAAATTCCTGGTCTCAAAGAGACATCTCTATCATAGGCCGAATTCTTCTTACAGAAATGGAGTGCATTTCCCGATTCATCTACCCAGCTTACTCCTTATCACTTCCCAAAAATGCAATAAAAGCCATAAACCAAGCTAATTTCAGTTATATCTGGAAAAGGAAAACACACTATATTAAGAAAGGCACTATGGTTAAAGAATATGAGGAAGGTGGACTTAAGGCTATTGATATTGAATACATTAATGAGACTATTAAGATCATTTCTAAAACATGAAAAAAGGTTTTGGTTTCATATGCCCAGTGAAATTTTTACTAAACTAGGAGGCATCGGCTTCCTTCTTAGATACGACTATGACTTCACAAAACTCCCCGTCAAATGATCCTTGTTTCATCAACAGGTTTTACTTTATTGGAAAATGATATACAAACATAATTATAGTCCCCATAAAACCCCAATACGGAATTGCCGGAATGTATTACTTAAAAATAAATCCATATTTGTACAAAATTGGTTAGAAAAAGGAAAATGATCTGTGATGCATTTATTGGACAATACAGGAAACATTCTACCATTTGAGGACTTTTGTTCTAAACTCAGCCTCGTTGACAGAGGTCAGTATAACAATGTTGTCAAAGCAATCCCTCAAGCTGTAATTGTGATGGCATATAATTTATCTCAAGATAATGTAAACCCCAATCTCCCTTCACTTTTGGTGAATGGTCACAAACTCATTAACTTAAAACTACCTAACGTCACCTTTACTAAAGACTTATATCCGTTCTCTTCAAAACAGAAATTCAATTCTAAAACGTTTCTCTAAAAAAGATGCTGAGAGTCTAAGATCGAAATTCTTTAAATGTCCTATTGCACCAAAAGTGAAGGAGGTTCACTTTAAGGTTCTCAGTGAAATATATATAATATCCCCCTCTGCTGAGTTCTTAAGAAACCGTTTTGGTTTTGATCACAATAACTGCTGGTTCTGTGATGAACACATTGAAACTACAGAACATTTATTTTATGAATGTATTTTTGCTAATGCTCTCTGGGATGATTTGCATTTTTGGTTGTCCACTAAATTAGTATTTTCTTCTAATCTAACAAAGGAAAATGTTATATTTGGTACAATTGTGAAAGATCCCGTACATGAATGACCTGGCAATCAATAATCCATAATCATTCTTTTTATACATAAAAATAGATTCCTGAAATCAAGACCAAATTTCTATGTTTTCCATCAGGAGCTGTGTCTTTACTTTTCATCTCTGAAACATATGAAGAAAAAGATGCTATGAAGCTTTCAATGTTAGTTGAGGACCTGAACCTTACAGAGAACCCCTAAAGCACTATTATCACTATTATCACTATTATCACTATTATCACTATTATCACTATTATCACTATTCCCTTATTTTTACTCTTATTCTCTGTATGCCTAGAACTAATCTGCAGAGGCACTTTGGGTTCAGAATATATGAATGAATAAAGACAAAGTGAAACCCAGGTCCAGGTGGAGGAGGTGGTGGAGTGTGGAGCAGAAGGAGTGGAGGAGTCTCAGTGTGTCTGCAGAGACTGTGCAGAAGGACAGATACACTGATGATACTCTGTCAGGTCCAGAGGAACACACAGTGATGATGGTGGTTAGAGATCACTACCACATCTCCCATCTGATGAGAGAAGAAGAAGACAACAGAAGTCATCAATCAGTGTTTACAGAGACTCCCTTCATCAGCTGTCAGTCAGCATCCAGTATAAAGAGCAGAGGGACTTCAGTCTGTGCAGCGTAGCCAGCTTCCTTTCAGCTCTCATGTTAACGTATTGGAGTGAACACACTGAGCTCAGAGCTCACAGACCAGAGGCCTGTACTACGAAGCCAGTCCAACACACCCAGGGTATCTTCTCCTTATCTGGTTTAACTAACCCCTCAACCAAGATCCCGCTAAGCGGTCCTACGACAGTTCTGATCAACTCGGTAAGTCTCGTGGGTACCCATAGAACCCATTTACATTCACTGATCTGGAGGTCAGAGGTCAAGGGACCCCTTTGAACATGGACATGACAGTTTGGAGCGTTATTTAACCTCCTTCATGACCAGCTAGTCTGACATGGTTGGTACTGATGGATTCATCAGGTTCTGTAGTTTCAGATTATACCAGTATCTTCACTCTAGCTTTAAAACTGAGCTGCTACAACCTAAAAATCACAAGTTGCGTTAATGCGTTAAGGTAATTAGTGGCGTTAAAACAAACTTGCGTTAACGGGTTATTATTGCGTTAACTCTGACAGCTCGACTAAATATGGAGTCTTTTTGGACAAGGAGATCAAACAGAGCGTTTCAGACAGAGGGTGTAAAGAGGTGCTGCAGCACAGCCGGTAGAAGAAAAGTAAAGTGATTTTTGAACATTAAAGCATGTTAACATGTTCTAGTAGAAACCTAAAATACAAGTATGAAGCTGAACATCAGCCTGATAGGTCCTCTTTAAAGGTCCCACATGTTCATACACAGACTGAACAGTAAAACGTCAGCTGTGATTACTGGACTTCAGCAGAGGTTCTGGTCTGTATAAAGACCACATGGTTACTAAATGTAACCATGGTTCTATGATGGTTCTATCTCTCAATGAGAGAACACATACTTTCTGATCAGAGTTGATGGTACGACAGTTTGATGGATGAGGACCACTGTCTCTATACATGATGTGATGCTGTCAGCTGTAATCCAGCTTTATTTCCTGGAGACATGAACACAACAACAACATCTTCTTCACATCAACTCTAACACATGATCACAACAAGCTTCTGGCTGATCTGATTGGCTGACTGTTCTCTCTCTCTCTGTGTGTGTCACCGTTCTCCTCTCACAGCTTAACGGAGGAAACACATCACAACAATACTGCTGAAACCAGCATGGACCGACTCCGACCCTCTACTGACCTCAGAGTGTCCAGTCTACAGTGTGGACTCTTCACCAGATCAGACAGAAGCTTCACATCTGAATCCTCCAGGTTGTTGTATCTCAGATCCAGCTCTCTCAGATGGGAGGGGTTGGACTTCAGAGCTGAGGCCAGAGAAGCACAGCTGATCTCTGACAAACTGCAGTATCTCAATCTGAATAAAGAATAAATGATGAAGATAAAAATCACTTTATAATCCATGTCATGTCAACACACATCAATACCAAGCTGCTGATCTCTCTAAAATCAAATTCCATACTTCTCCATACTGCGTAGGAACCCTGAATATTAGTTCAGAGGATCTTCTGTATCCAGATGTGACCATTTACCAACAATGATAAACATTCATTTACTTTAACAACTAACAGTGGACATTTTCTACACTTTCTTTAAGAAACACAAGTCTTTAGTGACTGCAGACTGAATTTAGTTCAAGAAACATGAAAATATGAAGAAAAGGACATTAACAACTTTATGGATGTAAGTTATGTTTGTACATAAATCAGGTTCAATTGTTGATTAAACATATAAGATCTATAACAGTAACAGAGAATCAGTGAACTGACCCCAGAGTCTCCAGTCTACAGTGTGGACTCTCCAGAAAACCACACAGAAGCTTCACTCCTGAATCCATCAGCTTGTTGTCACTCAGATACAGCTTTCTCAGATGGGAGGGGTTGGACTTCAGAGCTGAGGCCAGAGAAGCACAGCTGATCTCTGACAAACTGCAGCCACTCAATCTGAATAAAGAATAAATGATGAAGATAAAAATCACTTTATAATCCATGTCATGTCATGTCATGTCAACACACATCAATACCAAGCTGCTGATCTCTCTAAAATCAAATTCCATACTTCTCCATACTGCGTAGGAACCCTGAATATTAGTTCAGAGGATCTTCTGTATCCAGATGTGACCATTTACCAACAATGATAAACATTCATTTACTTTAACAACTAACAGAGGACATTTTCTACACTTTCTTTAAGAAACACAAGTCTTTAGTGACTGCAGACTGAATCTAGTTCAAGAAACATGAAAATATGAAGAAAAGGACATTAACAACTTTATGGATGGAAGTTATGTTTGTACATAAATCAGGTTCAATTGTTAATTAAACATATAAGATCTATAACAGTAAGAGAGAGTCAGTGAACTGACCTCAGAGTCTCCAGTCTACAGTGTGGACTCTCCAGAAAACTACACAGGAGCTTCACTCCTGAATCCTTCAGCTTGTTGTCACTCAGATCCAGCTCTCTCAGATGGGAGGGGTTGGACTTCAGAGCTGAGGCCAGAGAAGCACAGCTGATCTCTGACAAACTGCAGAGACTCAATCTGAATAAAGAATAAATGATGTAAGTTTAGAAGACAACGTTCCTGCTTGAAATCATTCAATGTTTAATAATGTGTTCAGAGCTGAAGAAGGTTTAGAACGTAGAAGTTTAGAAAATGTAAACTCCAAACACCTGAAGCCAACAGGATGCAGGTTAAAAACTGTCAAATACAAACAGTGAAACAGAGCTCTCATTAATATTAATGACAACGTGCTGCTACTTCAATAAAGACGTAGTGATTTCACCTCTTAAACTCTGACAGCTCCACCAGTGGATCCATCGATACAAACTCATGTTGAGCAGCCAAACACAAATAAGAACCACAGAAACTGATTCAAGATTCAACTCAACATCTCAAAGTTTATAAAGATGTCAAAGATGTCAGGATGGATTTTGGGGAAACGTGAACAAAAGATATTTAAGATAAGACATCTACAATATATATATTTTAGGAATAGTGGAGTCATAAAATCAAAGCATCTTCAGTTTAAACTCTTCAGTCAGTAAAAGCATCATATAGCTTCATAACATTTATAGAAAAAAAAAATACTGAATATATTTATTATTGTCTGATAGCAGAAAGAGAGATTATTTATTTATTCTTCATATTGATCTATTTTTATTAGCACTTCTTGGAAAAAAGAAACATGATGAAAGTCAAGAGTTGTGATATATGAAGGTTTTAAATGTGTAGCTCAACATTGCTCTGCCACAGTCAATGGACTAAACCACTGAAGAAGAAAATGGACTTTAGCATTAAGAGACTCAGTGTGGATCAGTATAATATCAGCCTGATGTCTGCAGTTTAGTGTCACCACAACTTTCACATCATATTAATCTCAGTACACAAGTAAAAAATAGTGTCTGACCTCAGAGTCTCCAGTCTACAGTGTGGACTCTCCAGAAAACCAGACAGGAGCTTCACTCCTGAATCCTTCAGCTTGTTATTACTCAGATCCAGCTCTCTCAGATGGGAGGGGTTGGACTTCAGAGCTGAGGCCAGAGAAGCACAGCTGATCTCTGACAAACTGCAGCCAATCAATCTGAATAAAGAATAAATGATAAAGATAAAAATCACTTTATAATCCAATCAAATGTGTTCAGGTTTTAAATGTGAAGCTCAACATTACTATGTCCTAATCAATGATCTTTTCCCTAAAATGAGTAGAGTGACTTTGTCATTGTGTTATTGTGGATCATCATAATGTCAGCCTTCTACAGACATCATCCAGATGTCACAACAACATTCATACAGCTGTTCATGTCAACACACATCAATAACAAGCTGCTGATCTCTGTCAAGTCTGGAATTAGAGGATCAATATCAAATCAGACTTGTTGGACTTCATTACTTCATTTATTACATGGCCTTCTTCTCACTGTATCTGGGAGCTTAGCAGGTTTATGTCATTTACAGGAAAGGTCCACATTTGTTCAAGTGTGTCTGTAAACAACAGCCACATGTCATATGTACATTAAAAGAGTTATTGGTGGCAGTAATCATTCCTCCTGTGAAGTGGTCCCTTCATAACACAACTACACTGTAAGAAATGACTTCAGAAGTTCAACTGAAACTAATATGAAGATTCAGCAGTCTGAGTCCGACAAATCAAAGTTACAGACTGTTTAGTACCAAATTCCCTCTTTGAGTTACTAATCCTCCTGCAGCTCAACAAGGAAACTGTCAAACACAACATACTGACTGGATTCATACTAAGGCTGGGCAGTATATCCATATTATATCAATATCGTGATATGAGACGAGATATCGTCTAAGATTTAGGATATCCTAATATCTAGGGTTGTCAAAGTTAATCGTTTTAACGCTACCATTTTCTTTAACGCATTAACGCAATCGATCTTCTGGAGGTTGTAGCGGCTCAGTTTTAAAGCTAGAGTGAAGATACTGGTATCATCTGAAACTACAGAACCTGATGGATCCATCAGTACCAATCAGGTCATACTACTACTACTACTACTGCTACTACTACTACTACTACTACTACTACTGGTATCATAGTAAACTAGAGAACCTGATGAATCCATCAGTACCAACCATGTCAGACTAGCTGGTCATGAAGGAGGTTAAATAACGCTCTAAACTGTCATGTCCATGCTCAAAGGGGTCCCTTGACCTCTGACCTTCAGATCAGTGAATGTAAATGGGTTCTATGGGTATCATTTCCTGGTTTTAAAGGCTAAATTACAGTAAAGTGATGTCATTTTCTGAACTTACCAGACTGTTCTAGCTGTTCTATTATTGGTCATTTACACAAATATATTTGATTTTGTCCAGGTCACCCAGCCCTAATACATCTAACTCAGACTGCTGAAGCCTCCGATTAGTTTAAGATCAACATTACAGGTCATTTTACACACAACAAGACTGTGGATTTAGTCCTCATCTCGTAACACTCAGGTTATACGGGCATTGCTTCACAGACAGAAGGAATGATGACAGACATCAATAACTCTTTGAATGTACATATGAACATGTGAGTATTGTATTCAGATATATTTAAACAAATATGAACCTGCAAAGATGTTTCTGATGCAGAATATTTATTTGGTTTTTGCTTCAAATAATTAGACAATGCTGACATGAAAACAGAGCACAGTTAGATCTGCTGTCAAAAAGAACGTGGGAATAACTTAGAACCATAGAAACCTCTGATTAGATGGTGTCGTTCATAATTATCACTTATGTGCCTTTAAGTTGGTGCAATACGTGTTTGTTGAAGAGTGCTGCACCTTTAGACATGTTCAAATAGAGAGCTACAGGAATGAGTCCTAAAGCCCAGAGATGAGTCAGCATTTTAGCACTTCCTGTTCCCTCATCTGGAAGTCAATGGGTTTTTAGTTAGATGCCTGAAATAAGGTCTGTGGTTAAAGGTCCAGAGTGTAGGATCTGGTGGTATCTAGTGGTGAGGTGAGGAGATTACAACCAACTGAAGCCTCTCCTGTGTGCCAAGCGTGTTGGAGAGCTACGGTGACCGACGTGAAAACGTGGATGTCCCTCTCTAGAGCCATCTGGAGCAGAGCCAGTGTGCAGAGAGAGTGTGTCTACAAACTACATAAGCTACAGTCAGTGAACTGACCTCAGAGTCTCCAGTCTACAGTTTGGACTCTCAAGTCCAGCAGAAAGCAGCTTCACTCCTGAATCCTCCAGGTTGTAGTTGACACCAATGTCCAGCTCTCTCAGATGGGAGGGGTTGGACTTCAGAGCTGAGGCCACAACTTCACAGTGAGTATCTGAGAGGTAACAGCCAGAAAGTCTGTGATGACACAAAGATTACAAAATATGTTATTATGAAAGAGGACAGTTTATATTTACTTCATGCATTTGATGACTAAACAGTTTGATATATACTTCTTTGATTAACATTTGCTCCTCACATCAGTGGTTCAGCTAATCTTATCTCACTGTTTGACATGAAACAATAATTCTCATCACTCTCTCTCAAACCTGCAGACTTTTAATCTTTGTTTTTCTTTAATCTTGCAGATGAAGAGAGAGAACATGTAGTTACATTGAGGCTTCCATAATGTCCAGTCTGTCAGTGAGATCTGATCCCAGGTCTGTCTCCACAAAGTTAGCATGAGGCCTTCTTGATTAGAAAAGCATTTTTAAAACTCAGTGAATAAGTAATAATAATACAGTTGATAAAGATGACCTCTCTTTGCTAGCTACCTGCTGCTGTCAGGTTCACGTCTATAAATGGGAAAATTCAGTGACTGCTGCCAAACGGTAGAGAAATGAAACAGATCGTGTAATAATATTAGACCTGTATGTAATTAAACATTCATATAATTAGATATATTATTCATCAGACCGCTGTTATTGGTGGAAGCTGTGTATTTCCTGTTACTACTCTTCTCTACAGCATCAAGAGAGAGAAACACCTGAGTTTCCTTCTGTGAGGAACAGAATAAAAGGAAAGACTTAAAAACACGATGATGGAACACAACTTGACTTCATGAGCAATAAAATGCACCATTGCTCGATTCAACACACTCAGGGGTTTTACAACGACAGTCTCTGTCTCGTATGACCAGTAGTTTACGGTGGCTAATGCTAGAGTTGGGTTGATTTTCGGTTTTGCCGGTCTGGTCCGGTCCGGTGTACGAGTTCAAACCGGTTTGATTTTATGCTAACCGGTGGAACCGACATTTGTCATTGTGACACGTTCTGGCAAATTAAAAAGTAGCAGACATCAACAACCTGTGCCGACAGAGTCACAGTGCTAAATCCAGCCTGTATTTGCAATATGACAACGTGATTAGCGTAATATTATGATGTTATGTTGGTGTATAAACAAGAAGAGGTTTGTTTACTAGGAAGTTCATGTGTTTTTTGGGGTGATGAGACGAGACATGGCAGAGCTGGTCTCAAAGAAAACTAAAACTGTGGCAACATGGCAACAGTTTGGATTTGAAGCCAACGAAAGAGATGAGCCCAATAACACACGAGGTAAGGTGTAATGTGGTGCAAGGCCTATTGAAAGCAAACCCCAGCACCAGGGCTCTGATCCCAGGACCGCCCCGACTCCCCGCCGGATCAGCAAACGTTCTGTTGCTGCCGTTACACCGGTTAGACCCAGCGCTCCACCAGACAGCTGATCTTTTGTTCTTTTCATTTGTTTTACCAGGTTCACATGTCGTCTCCATCACCCAAAAACATAAATCAGAAAAAACTGTAAAATGTAACAATTATTATAAATAAATAGAATAAGTGTTCATTAACTTGACAGCTAGAAACACAAACTACTGAAACATTTTGAACTCAACATTTGAAACAGCTCAAGAACATCTGTGACAAAATACAACTGACATATTTATGTAATAAACACGTGGAACACTTATAAGAATATTATATTTTAAGAATAATTTATAGTGTGTATATTTGAAGAACTGAACTACTAATCTACACTGATCTATAAAGTTAATCACATCTGGACTTACACAGCTTTTCTGCAGTTCCTCACAGCTGGAATCAGTCTCTGTCGTCCCTGATCTGTTGTGTTGTACTTCTTCAGGTCAAACTCATCCAGAACCTCCTCTGACATCTGCAGCATGTAGGCCAGAGCTGAGCAGTGGATCTCTGAGAGGCTCTTCTCTCTTCTGTTCTCTGACTTCAGGAACTCTTGGATCTCCTGATGTACCGAGTGGTCGTTCATCTCCGTCAGACAGTGGAAGATGTTGATGCTTCTGTCAGGAGAGGTATTATCTCTGTTCATCTCCTTCAGGTTGTAGATGATTCTCTGGATGATTTCTGGACTGTTGTCTTTCTGACCCAGCAGACCTCCTAAGAGTCTCTGGTTGTAGAAGATTCTCTGGATGATTCCTGAACTGCTCTTTGTCTGACCCAGCAGACCTCCTAAGAGCTTCTGGTTGGACTCCAGAGAGAGGCCATGAAGGAAGCGAACAAACAGGTCCAGGTGGCCATTTTTACTTTCAAGGGATTTCTCCATGGCTCTCTTCAGGAAGTCATCCAGGGTTGAATGAACATAGTCTTCTCCCAGGAAGTCCTTCAGTACCTCTGTGTTCCTGTTTGTGTAACAGTGGAACATGTAGACTGCAGCCAGAAACTCCTGAATGCTCAGATGAACAAAGCAGTAGACTGTTTTCTGGAAGATCACACTCTCTCTTTTGAAGATCTCTGTACAAACTCCTGAGTACACCGAGGCCTCTGTGACATCCAGACCACACCGCTCCAGGTCTTCTTGGTAGAACATGATGTTTCCTTTCTCCAGCTGTTCAAACGCCAGCCTCCCCAGCTTCAGAAGAACTTTCCTGTCAGCCTTCGTCAGCTCCTGTGGACTCGTCTCACGTCCCTTACCGTACTTCTGCTTCTTCCTCTTTGTCTGAACCAACAGGAAGTGTGAGTACATGTCAGTCAGGGTCTTGGGCAGCTCTCCTCTCTGGTCTGTAGTCAACATGTGGTCCAGAACTGTAGCAGTGATCCAGCAGAAGACTGGGATTAGACACATGATGTGGAGGCTCCTGGATGTCTTGATGTGTGAGATGATTCTGCTGGACAGCTCTTCATCACTGACTCTCCTCCTGAAGTACTCCTCCTTCTGGGCGTCAGTGAAGCCTCGTACTTCTGTTACCCTGTCAACACATGCAGGAGGGATCTGATTGGCTGCTGCAGGTCGGGAAGTTATCCAGACGAGAGCTGAGGGAAGCAGATTCCCCTGGATGAGGTTTGTCAACAGCACGTTGACTGATGACTTCTGGGTGACATCAGACACAACCTCGTTGTTCTTGAAATCCAGTGAAAGTCTGCTTTCATCCAGGCCATCAAAGATGAACAGAACTTTACAGACAGCGAGCTTCTCTGCTGTGACCTTCTGTAATGTTGGATGGAAATCATGGAGCAGCATGAGAAGACTGTACTGCTCATCTCTGATCAAGTTCAGCTCCCTGAACGAAAGCGGAACCACCAGACTGACATCTTGGTTCTCCAAGCCCTCTGCCCAGTCCAGAGTGAACTTCTGCACTGAGAAGGTTTTTCCAACGCCAGCGACGCCGTTCGTCAGAACGACTCTGATGTGTCCCTGTTGGTCAGGTAAGGCTTTAAAGATGTCGTGGCACTTGATTGGAGCGTCATGGAGGGTCTTCTTCTTGGAAGCTGTCTCAAGCTGCCTCACCTCATGTTGGGTATTAACCTCTTCACTCTGTCCCTCTGTGATGTAGAGCTCAGTGTAGATCCTGTTGAGGGGGGTTCCACTTCCTGTTTCATCAGTTCCTTCAGTTCCTTCAGTCACACGTTCACATCTCTCCTTCAGACTGATCTTATGTTCATCTACAACCTCCTGCAGACCTCTATTCAGACTGATCTTATGTTCATCTACAACCTCCTGCAGACCTCTATCTGCTGAAAGAGAGAAACAAAGTTTAAGACAAAACACAGAAACTTATTATTTCTAATGCCAATATGAAAATAATCAATATAATAACATATAAAGAAGTAAAGGTTATAAAGTCATCTTCCCTTCTTGAAGTCTAAACTAACATCAACGTGATTTCTATATTTATTTGTAATAGTGTTTCAACGTGTCGCTCTGCAGGACCAGACGTGTGTTTGTAAGTCAGAGAAGGAGACTGGAGCAGGAAAGATAATGTTGTTCAAAGTCTGTGGCTCCTGTTCAGTTCAGTTCAGTTCAGTTTATGTTTATATAGCATCAAATCATAACAGAAGTTATCTTAAGATGCTTTTCATATAGAGCAGGTTTAGACCGTACTCTATCATTTAGAGACCCAACAAGAGATCCTCCATGAGCATGTATTGCTATACGACAATGACAAGAAGATAACTCCCCTTTCATCAGTGTGTCTGTCTGTCTGGGATAGAACAGTGATGTTGTTGCTTTACAGAGATTAATAGTTCTTCATCTTCATCTATGCAGATGGAGAACAATCATCATTCTGATTGGTTGATGCAAAGACGGAGTGCTATCATAAAAACAAAACATACAAATATAAAATGATTTCTCTTGGGTTCAGATTCAGAAAGGAAGTGATGCAGAGCAGATATGTCTGGTGGAGCAGATCTGAAACAGTTGTTACAACAATAGTCAGTGAATTAAAACAACAAGTTTCCAGACATGAAGACATCAGCAGACACATCTACAGTCTTACTTTGGACAGTGCTGGTCTGACTGGCTGTCTGAGGTCCAGGTCTTGTTCTGGTCTGACTGGCTGTCTGAGGTCCAGGTCTTGTTCTGGATCTGGACATCAGCTCCTCCACAGAAGCATGACTCCTCTTCTTCTCTCTGTGGAGACATTACTTTATTACTAAAATCATGTGTTGATTGTTGGTGAAGAATATCCAGACTTGTCCAACACTGAAGCTCAGATAGTCACAGAGAAGAGTTAAAGTGTTGGTAGTGAATTCAGCATTCAGTCTGTGATGAAGATGTTCCTTTATTTGAACTCTCCTGCTTTAATAAACTAGAATTAGCTGTTTTTCCTGTCTGACTGTCTTATTGAACATTTAGTGATCTGGCTGAAGTTTGTTCATTAAAGAGGAACAACGGACATTTTAAAAACATGAATATTATTTTGGAGGCAAAATAACTATATAAACTATATAACTATATAAACAAACTGCAACTTGCTCATGTACGCTGATATTGAGAGGACGCTCCAGGAAACCACCAGGTGGCAGCTTCATCACGGTAAACAGTGACTTCCTGTCAGTGCTGATATGAATGGAGGATAGAATCTCAACAACATTTGCAATATAAATAAACACGCTGTCACTTTCTGAATCTATTTTATGTGTTAACAATAAACACTTCTAAGAAAGGGAAACGGTGTCAGACCTCTCTGACTTCTTTAGTCTTCCAGTAGTTATAGTTTATACAAGTGCTGTCCACTGGAACGGAGAGAGTTGAAATGCTATACTCCATTCATATCTCCACTGAGGTGATTGAACTGAGGTTAGAAGTGGTCTAGATATTGAGGTAGAGCATCAGTCTAAGACACACAGCATGTAACACTGGTGTCCTGATGTTCCTTATTTAACTCCTGACGAACGCAGTACGCAGTATACAGTACATAGTGCATACTGCGTTCCTCAGTAGTATGCACTATGTGACGGTTAAAGTGATGTATTTAGCAGAATGCTAGACCAGGCTTTAGCCTTTAAACCAGCTCTTAAAGGGGAGATGCTTTACAGATGCTTTTTCACCACATGTTGCACAGTTATGATGTGCACTGATTCAAGATGACACCCAGTAGGTCCTAACAGCTGATTCTAGGAGGAGTCAAACCAACAACAGATTCAGAGGACCAATATGAGAAACTGAATTACACATTTGAAGCTCATTCTTCACAGATCTTTAGACCATTTCACAGTTGTGAACGTAAACATTCCAGATGTGTCCAGTTTATTTCCTGTTGCAGTGGATCTGAATGAAAAGATGATTTAAATTGATGATAAATTGTGAAATGGAGGTTCTCAGGTGTTTTGTTACAGAAATACAATCAGTAGTTTGTGGCTCTAAAACCCAGACTAAGATCCATCTGAGGTTGAAACAGTATCTGCACTAATAGTTCAGCATCAGAATATAAATCTGTTAGCAGAACATTTAGTCTTCATCCTCAATGCATCATCATCCATCAGGTCAGCTTACAGTAGAAACAGTCTCTTACTTTGACTCTGAGGGTCCAGGTTCATTACTGAAGACTGGAGGTATGGACATGGACGAGTCACTCTTCATAGACAGACAGCTGGGTACTGGAGACTCTGCTCTCCGTCTGGACTGAACTCTGAAAACACCAAGAGGATCTCTGAGACAGAGAGACAGAGAGACAGAGAGAGACAGAGACAGAGACAGAGACAGAGACAGAGACAGAGACAGAGACAGAGACAGAGAGACAGAGAGAGACAGAGAGACAGAGACAGAGAGACAGAGAGAGACAGAGAGACAGAGAGAGACAGAGAGACAGAGAGACAGAGAGACAGAGAGACAGAGAGAGACAGAGAGAGACAGAGAGAGAGAGAGAGACAGAGAGACAGATATTTGTGGTCTGATTAGTAAATTCATCTAAACTGGGTTGAAAAACGATGCAACTTGGTTGCCGTGGTGATGAATGACGTCAGACTATGAATCTCTGTTTGAGGAAGAGCGACCCGATTCCAACCCCCCCCCCTCCACCGTCTCCCTACCCACTTCCTCTCTGTTGGCGTGGAGGCTCCGCCATATTAAGAGCCATTCCAAACCAATCACTGGGGACAGGAAGTGAGTCATAAAACCCTCCGACAGCGAGCTGCATCGATGACGACTCAACCAGCTGAACTCACTGACGACGTGCAACGCCGTTCAGTGATCCCATGTCAGTTCCGTGTGACTACCGGTACAAACATTTACTGTAAACTGATCAAACTGACATTTCATTTATTCTACTTTATGTCTTACAGACGTCTTCTACATGAAGTAAATAGATTGAGGATCACATATACCCTCATCCAGTCTAGAAAACGGTACACATGTTCACTACATTGGAAATTGTTAATTATATATATATATATATATATACATAGATATATACTAATAATAATAATGTGTAGCCCTATCAGGAGCAAAAGCCCCATCATTTATCATATCTCCAACAGTGCAATACTGACTTAACAGTGTAATAATTCAGATGTGTAATAATCTGGTTTCTTCCGGCATTAACTCTGCATGGATTTAAACATTTATATTATTTGCATAGATCTTATTTATTTTTAATAATTTTTGAATTTGAATATGAGTTTATTTTTATTTATTTATATATGTTTGTATTTATTTTTTATTTTTGCACTTTTTTAAATGATTTCTTTTTGCATTTCTTTTTTATTTATTTCGTTTGCATTTCTTTCTTTTTACTTTTTTTATTTATTTCTTTTTGCACTTTTATATTTATTTATTCTTGCATTTATTTTTTATTTATGCATTTATTTATTTTGCATTTTTTATTTTATCACTTTGTATTTATTTATTTATTTTTGCACTTTTTTATTTATTTGCTTTTGCATTTATTTTTTATTTATTTATTTTTTATTTATTTTTGCACTTTTTTTTATTTAATTATTTTTGCATTTATTTATTCATTCATTTTTGCACTTTTTTATTTCGTTCTTTGTGCATTTATTTTGGATTTATTTACTTTGCATTTTTTATTTCTTTGTTTTTGCATTTATTTATTTTTATTTATTTTTGCACTTTTTTATTTAATTATTTTTTCATTTATTTATTTTTTCTTCTGTTCTGAGATGTTGTTGTTAAATGTTAAATATACTGATGAAGAGGAGGAGGATGAGGGTTGTCGAGAAATGTTTGTTCAGCTTCAGTTAACAAATACATTTTAGTAGAAATTTTGAAATAGAAAAACAAAAATCAACAGCAAATTGGTAGAGGAAAGAGAAAATGAGTGGTATAGATGAGTTAGTAGCAGCTGTCTTACTTTGACTCTGAGGGTCCAGGTTCATTACTGAAGGCTGGAGGATTCTCCATGGACCAGTCACTCTTCACAGACAGACAGCTGGGTACTGGAGACTCTGCTCTCCGTCTGGACTGAACTCTGAAAACACCAAGATGATTTGATTCACATCACATGAATCCTTGATAAACTCTCTTTTGTAGGTCATTAAGGTAAAACTACTGCTGCTGTCAACAATAAGGAGGTTTAACAGTTTGTAGCCGTTCTGTTAGATTAGATTACATCTCTTCTAGCTGACTGACAGCTGTCACAGATATTAAAGGGACTGTTTGTAACTTTTGAAGCGTATAAATGTACCGGGTCGGGACACATGCTCGCTCTCGTCTCCTCTGCCTGCCTTCACTCACACACCGCGCTCCTTCTCTCTCTCTCTCTCTCCACCTCTCACGTGCATGCTGCTCACTCCACACTGCAGAAGAGTTAGTTTAGCTCTGAGAATATCTAGTGAATGTTCAGTGGACGTTTGTGCAGAAATAACTGCTGCAGCTCCTCCAGACCAACAGAGGTTTCCCGTGTCTTGTGAAGTGACGGGGCTCCGCAGAGAGAAACGTTATCGTCTCCCCCGTTCCCTCCGGCCGCGGTCGGGAGGCTGAGGCGGGAAAAGCCAACACTAGGATCAGCATTGATTCATGGAGAGACCTTGGTCTGGTCAGCTAACATTACTGCCAAGCAGCTGAAATATAGAGTGATATTGTGCTTTTAGCTGACGTGTGTCTCCTCACTGTGTTGAGCGATGCTCCTTCATGTCTATGTAGAGCGAGCACAAGCGCCAGCAACAGGACGCTGACTTTAGTTGACTTAACGGACACAGGTGAAGCTGTTAACAACACATTATGATTCTTACTAACAGGCCCTTTAAGAGGAAGAGTTGATGAAGTCTGTTAAATTGTAGTTGGCAAATACATTAGTGTAGAATTTTGAAGTCAACAGAAAACATGGTATTGTCAGAGGAAAGATGAAATGAGTGGTATAGATGAGTTAGTAGCAGCTGTCTTACTTTGACTCTGAGGGTCCAGGTTCATCACTGAAGACTGGAGGATCACCTTTAGACCGATCACTCTTCATAGACTGACGGCCAGAGACTAGAGACTTTAGTCTGTCCTCCTCTTCCTCCACACAGTCACTCATCTTCTGATCTGAAGTCAGTCTGACAGGTCAAACAGGAACACTGACTGTGAACATGAAGAGGAAACAAGTTAGTACAAGAGAACAGGAAGTAACACACACCCTCTCTATGGCTGCATCCCAAAGCTCTTCATTTTCATTTCCTCTCTCCTCGCTCCTCACACACCGCCAGTCACTGAGAGATCTTTATAAAACCTGATGAACGGACTTTAAATCACTTTCATTTATTAGAATGATGTGTCTTTTCATGATCTGTTATTTCCCCCGTTAACTTTTATTAATGATTCTATTAAAGTCAGAGAGAGAAGGAGAGTCTGTCTGTCAGCAACAAACACCTTTTACATCATTTATCCTCATTCAGTCACATGAGGCTGATGATTCCTGAACGTCTGGTTTGATATGAGTTACATCATTTACATTTTCCCTTTAGCACAATAAATAATGTCCAGTGTTCAAAAGACACCATAGTCATATTCTGAGTTATGAAATAATGAACGGAAAAGAAAGGAGCTTCAATGCTTCCTCTATTATCTCCTTTAGCAGAGGACACACTGGAGCATCCTTTACCAAAGGAAAGGACCTTTAATGCTTCCTTTACTATCTCCTTTAGCAGAGGACACACTGGAGCATCCTTTACCAAAGGAAAGGAGCTTCAATGCTTCCTTTACTATCTCCTTTAGGACACACTGGAGCATCCTTTACCAAAGGAAAGGAGCTTTAATGCTTCCTTTACTATCTCCTTTAGGACACACTGGAGCATCCTTTACCAAAGGAAAGGAGCTTCAATGCTTCCTTTATTATCTCCTTTAGGACACACTGGAGCATCCTTTACCAAAGGAAAGGAGCTTCAATGCTTCCTTTACTATCTCCTTTAGGACACACTGGAGCATCCTTTACCAAAGGAAAGGAGCTTCAATGCTTCCTTTATTATCTCCTTTAGCAGAGGACACACTGGAGCATCCTTTACCAAAGGAAAGGAGACAATAACATCCCACAATGCCTTGCGGCTGCAGCATTTAAAGCGACGCAGCGTTCATAATAATAAACTAGATGCTGATCTTGCATATTATTTTCATCCACTGTCAAGTTATTGTCCAAATATGTGCCTTGTCCAAACTTGAAAGAGACTGAAACATCCACTGTAAGATTTTAACTGGAATCCACTCAATGAAACAGCTTTTCCTTTTTCTCTCCTTTATTTTTTAGGTTGAGTTGCAGGTTCATTTCACTTTAGTGATTAGCCATTAGTCATTAGGCATTAGGTGAAAAACCTTTCAAATAGAAAAAATACAGAAAAGAAAATATTCACATTATTACCAAATAAGTATAAATAAGAACAAAGAGAGACTATGCAAAATTCATTACTCCTTATTCAAGTTAATACACACACTCCCATTAAATGTCTCATGTCAAATACAAATAAGCCTTAACATAAAGGTAATATATATAAACATATATCCACACACACACATATACATATATATGTGCATTATATTATTTTATTTAATTACTATTTTTAATTATTTAATTAAGCACAAAGTATCTTATATTTTATAATTACTTTTGAGTTCATATCAAATCACGTAGCAATCCTAAACTACATTTCCCATAAGCCCCCACAATTCACCGTGCCTCTCACCGCATCATCCACCGGACACTCAAAACAAACAATCGGCAGCACCAAACAAACGATCCGCCACAAACAAAGTCAACCACCGGCACAAACAGACGGACTAAAACACCAGCAACAGCGATCTCCGCCAGAAAAACAGTCTCTCAAAGTGATTCAGTATCCTCACCGGCTGCCTCTCACACTTTGTAGATGTTCTTTTCGCATAGTTTTACTGCAGATTGCAGCGCTGGTTTGAATGAAAGCCCTGCTAGTTAGCGCTCTGCTATATTTTCAGGACCCTTTTCGCTGTGACACTGAGGAGTGTTGCTTTTATAAACTCCGGGCGTAGTTTGATTAATTACTTCCCTCCCTCTGCTTTACTCACTGAGCACTCAGTTTTGCTACTGGACTTATTAATTTACAAATTACTTTCTGATTTATTTATTTTCTATTTTTCTATTTATATTATTTTATTAATTTCTATTTATTAATTTCTATTTATTAATATTTATAAATCTTAATTTTCCGAAACTTCAGTTTGACTTGACATCCACTAACTGTGATTCATGTTTAATCTGAGTGGACGGTGACTTTCTATTTAATGAATGATTTATTTTGAACATGTAACAAATACCTCAGTAAAACACAAAACAAGAATAACTAATCAAATGAACAGTAAACAATCAATGAACTAATAATCAATATTAATAAATATGATGAATATTTCAAAAAGAAGTGTGAAGAAGTCCAGCCTCCACTTCCAGTATGTGATCCTACCTCTTCTCCAGAACTCCACCAGTTAACTCTATATGGATCATCTAGTCCTGTTTCTTGGTAATGAGGTGATGTTTGTCCTCGTTAGGTCAGATGATCTTTAGGATCTGTTGATAGAGTGTTCCAGCAGCAGTATCTCTCTTTAACACACCGCAGGTGAAGCAGTCTGTCACTGAAACACCTGTTTAATACCGCACGGGGAGAAGCTGCGCCTTTTGTAGTCCATCTTCACAACATTGTAGTTTCACCACAGCAGACTGACGTCACTAACATCCGCCGTGGTCGCATCATAATGACGGAGTCTAGTGAAGGAGCAGTCAGAGGTTGTCTTTTCCTAACTCCTTCTGAAGTCTCCTTCTCATCTCTCCTTGACCTCATGACGTTTTCCACTGAGGTCAAGGAGAAGTGGTTAGGAGAAGTGGTTAGGAGAAGTGGTTAGGAGAAGACGTTAGGACGTCATTATTTGACTATTCCAACGCAACCCTCGTTTCCTCTCTCCTCGCATGGTTTCCTTGCGTCTCTCTCTCTCACACACACACACACGCACACACACACACGCACACAGCCAGTATCCAGTCTAATGAAGCAGCCAGCGCTCCTCCTGCTCACTTCTCTTTACCTCTGCTGGTTCTCTGGTTTTCTGGTTTTCTTGTCTTACAGCAGCTTTAATGAGGATTATTCAGCCAGTCGTGACTTTGTGTTCACAGAAGAATCAAACTGTTGACTTCATTCTAACATTTCTCTCCTCTCCAGTCCACAGGGAGGAAAGTGACTCAGAGAGTTTGACGGTGAAGTCATCAAATGTTGGATTAACACTCACCCTGCTTCAGTCTTCAGTCTTCAGTCGTCTCCTCTCTGTGCCGTTAACACAAGACGGAGTCTGGAAGAACAAACTGAACACTTTCACTTTCGTAGTTCCCTCCCTCTGTTCTCTTCTTCTTCTTCTTCTTCTCTCGGTTTCTGGCGGATCGCAACCAACTTTAAGGTGCATACCGCCACCTACTGTACAAGAGTGTGTAACATCATGTCATGTGCTCTTTACTCCTACTCTTAAATTCTATCCACCAATCCTGTGTCTCTTAAGAACATTAATAATGCCTTCCTGGTGCCTTCAACCCCCTCACCCTCTGTTCCCAGTATCCCCATCAGATCCCAGTCCCGTCCCTCCTCTCTGACTTGGTCCTGTAGTCTTATTCTTTCAGCCTCATACTTTTTACATTGAATTAGGATATGCTCCACATTTTCTTTATCACCACAATCCCCACACATGTCACTGTTCCTTTCCCCCATTAAAGCCAAAGTGCCATTAAGACCTGTGTGATCCAGTCTGAGTCTTGTTATGATGATTTCTTCCCTTCTGTTCCTTTCTTTATACCACTTTGTTATGACCGACTTTTGTATTTTGAAATATCTCCTTCCTTTCTGGTCTTCCTCCCATCTTTTCTGCCATATCTCAACTCCTTTCCTTTTAATCACAGCTTTTCCTTCTCCTTTCCCAAGTAACACTGGTACTGTAATGTCCTTTCCCAAGTGAAACTGGTACTGTAATGTCCTTTCCCAAGTAACACTGGTACTGTAATGTCCTTTCCCAAGTGAAACTGGTACTGTAATGTCCTTTCCCAAGTAACACTGTTACTGTAATGTCCTTTCCCAAGTAACACTGTTACTGTAATGTCCTTTCCCAAGTAACACTGGTACTGTAATGTCCTTTCCCAAGTGAAACTGGTACTGTAATGTCCTTTCCCAAGTAACACTGTTACTGTAATGTCCTTTCCCAAGTAAAACTGTTACTGTAATGTCCTTTCCCAAGTAACACTGTTACTGTAATGTCCTTTCCCAAGTAACACTGTTACTGTAATGTCCTTTCCCAAGTAACACTGTTACTGTAATGTCCTTTCCCAAGTAAAACTGGTACTGTAATGTCCTTTCCCAAGTGAAACTGGTACTGTAATGTCTTTTCCCAAGTGAAACTGGTACTGTAATGTCCTTTCCCAAGTAAAACTGGTACTGTAATGTCCTTTCCCAAGTAACACTGTTACTGTAATGTCCTTTCCCAAGTAAAACTGGTACTGTAATGTCCTTTCCCAAGTGAAACTGGTACTGTAATGTCTTTTCCCAAGTGAAACTGGTACTGTAATGTCTTTTCCCAAGTGAAACTGGTACTGTAATGTCCTTTCCCAAGTAACACTGGTACTGTAATGTCCTTTCCCAAGTGAAACTGGTACTGTAATGTCCTTTCCCAAGTGAAACTGGTACTGTAATGTCCTTTCCCAAGTAACACTGGTACTGTAATGTCCTTTCCCAAATAACACTGGTACTGTAATGTCCTTTCCCAAGTAAAACTGGTACTGTAATGTCCTTTCCCAAATAACACTGGTACTGTAATGTCCTTTTTCCAAGTAAAACTGGTACTGTAATGTCCTTTCCCAAGTAAAACTGTTACTGTAATGTCCTTTCCCAAGTAACACTGGTACTGTAATGTCCTTTCCCAAGTAACACTGGTACTGTAATGTCCTTTCCCAAGTAACACTGGTACTGTAATGTCTTTTTGCAGTGAACTTTTTGCTAGTTTATCTGCAAACTCGTTCCCTTTCACCCCCTCGTGTGCTGGAACCCAACAGAATAATACATCTATACCCCCTCTGTGCAGTCTTAGCAAGCTATAGTACAATTCAATGATTAAATCTTGCCTTACAGCTTTTGTTGAATGTATACTTTCCAAAACAGCTTTTGAATCCGTGCATATTACCACTCTGTCAGGTCTGACCTCCTCAACCCACTGCATTGCAATAATGATTGCCACTATTTCTGCTGTGTACACTGATACCTGGTTTGAAATTCTTTTAGAAATAGTTATTTTAAATTCTGGAATATAAACACCAACTCCCACACACTCCTGTTTATTTTTGGATCCATCTGTATATATTTTGAGATAATTATTATAGCTGTTCCTTAGGTATACACTTGTTTTAACTCCCACTTCATTTACTTGCCATTCCCTTTTCTTTTCAATGATACTCATGTCTATTTTAACTTCTGGGAGCAGCCAGGGGGGTACGCTGCTTATTGGTGTCGACCTGGTGAACTCTAAGGCCTCCAATCCATATGTCCGCACTTTTTCTTCCATTGTCCATCCAAATCCATACCCTTGAAACTTAGAGTATTCCCAGCAGTTTTGTAATGTTACCTTTGTAGGATTTTCTTCTCCACTTCCTTTTAACCTAACCCAGTATGCTAGAGCTAATTTCTCTCTTCTTAATTCAAGTGTAGTCTCTCCTGCTTCAATTAATACTGCCTTAATGGGTGTTGATTTAATGGCTCCGATACATAACCGTAATGCTCTATACTGTACTCTATCCACTTTTTGTAATGTTGTCTTTGCTGCTGCTTCATAAACTATACAACCATAATCTATTGTTGATCTCATGATTGCCCTATATATGTCAATCAATGACTGTTTATCTGCCCCCCAGTTACTTCCAGCCACAGCTTGTAGTAAATGTATTACTTTTTTGCATTTTGTTTCCAGATGTTTTATATGAACATGCCATGTATATTTACTGTCTAACCATAGACCCAGATATTTGTATTCATTCACCCTCTCCATCAACTGACCATATAATGTTAAATTCTCAGTATTAATGTTTCTCTTTTTTGTAAATATCATATAACATGTTTTATTTGTTGACATTTTGAATCCCCACTCATATGACCATTTCTCCACTTTCCCTATTGCTTTCCTTATATTTTCCATCACATATGGCACATTTCTTCCCCTCATCCATATTGCCCCATCATCTGCATATATCGCTGATTTGATGCATCCATCTAAATTTTCAAATATATCATTTATCATTACGTTAAACAACACCGGGCTGATTGCACTCCCCTGGGGGATACCATTTTCTATATTGTAGTCCTTAGATACTTCTGTTCCAACCTTGACTTTAAATTTCCTGTCTGTTAAAAAGTCCATTACCCAATTATACAACCTCCCTCCAATACCCATTTGACCTATCTTGATAAGCAGCCCTTCCCTCCACATAGAATCATATGCTTTTTCTATATCAAAATATACTATTGTCATCACCTCTTTCATTTTGAGTGTCTTTTCTACCTCATTAGTTACTCTAACTAGAGCATCTATTGTAGATCGACCTTTTCTAAAACCACACTGAACATTACTCACTAACCCTCTCTGTTCCAAAACATACATTAATCTACGTACTATTATCTTCTCCATCCATTTGCATAAGTGAGATGTCAACGCTATGGGCCTATAACTACCAGGATTAGCAGGATCTTTCCCTGGCTTGTTGAATGGTAATATTACTGCCATTTTCCAACAACTTGGTATGACTCCCTCCATCCAGATTTTATTGAAGAGTCTCAACACTAACTTAAATGATTCCACTGGTAATTGTCTAAACATGGCATAACATAACTGGTCTTGTCCTGGTGCTGTATATCCAGTATTTGTCAAGGCTATTTTGAGCTCTGCCATTGTAAATTCCACATCCAGCGTTGACATATCATCCTCTCTCTTCTCTCTCACGTTTTCATTCTCACTGAGCACACGCTCTTTTTGCTGCCTGTGTATATTATCAAGGTGCTCCCCACTATGTACTGCTGCAAATGCCTTACCTAACACTTCCGTCTTTTCTTTATCTGATACTGCCATCCTCTCCCCGTCAATCAATGCTGGAATTTTTATTGACTTCCTTTTCCCACTCATTTGTTTAAACATGGACCAGACATCACCTAACTTCACTCCTCTGCCAATGGTGGAACAGAATTCTCTCCAAGTCCTCTTTTTGGTATATTTGACTGTTCTGCGAGCCACTGCCCTTTTCCTTTGATACTCAATGAGATTCTCTTGTGACATGTTTTTTCTCAGAGCTCTGAATGCTTTATTTCGTTCTTTAACAGCTATGCTGCATTCCTCATTCCACCAAGGTACCACTTTCTTCCTACCCTGTGTTGTTCTTTTTGGTACACTTAGTTTTGCAGCATTCAGTATATGTTCTGTAACTTCACTTGTACATTCCTCTATGCTCCCTTCTAATATTACCAAGTGAGCTGACTCCTCACAACATATTGTAAACTTCTCCCAGTCAGCTTTGCCAAAACACCACCTTGTAATTGTGCTCCCTTCCTGTATACATACATTTGTGTTTATTATAGTGAGAACTGGGAAATGATCACTTCCTATAGTTGACTCTTCCTTAACATACCATTCGCAAGCATTCACCAAACTACCCGTCACCATTGTAAGATCTAAATATGATATTGTACCCCTACTCACATCTATTCTTGTGCCTTTACCATTATTAAGACAGACCAATGATCTTTCTTCCATTATTTCTTCCACTATATTTCCATTATTGTCTGTGTGATTACTACCCCATAAGCTGCTGTGTGCATTGAAATCCCCACACCATATTTCCTTCTTACATACTTCCCCTGCCATTTCATTGAACATATCTATAGTTAGGTTCCTACATGGATTATAGAAATTGATTAATTTAATATTTCCTTCATTCCTGGGGCTGCAAATCTCCACCACAATACCTTCCATATCTTCAGGGGACTTAATCTTCCTGTAAGCCAATCCATCTTTGAAAAAGGTTGCACACCCTCCACCATTTTGGTTGTTAGCTCTATCATGTCTTATAGAGCTGAACCCTGGAATCACAAAGTCTAAATGTGGATGTAACCACGTTTCTTGCACACATATAATATCTGGTACTACTTCTAATTCATATACATACTTTTTAAATTCTTGCCCATTAGCTATCAGGCTTCTCGCATTCCACTGAAGTATATGGAGCACCATAATTAACACTTTAACCCTCATTCTGTCCATTTTCCCCAACCTCAGTTGCTGTCAGAAGTGCATGTATCTGATCTGCTTTTATATCACGTATATCAAGGAATCTTCCTGCTGCCTCCACTATGTTCTTGATTCTATCACTTTTCTTTTTTAGCTGAGCTGCAACATTAATGGTGTGGCAGATGAAGACAACAAATTCCACTTTGTTTACTACCAGTGAATCATCATTAATTTTACATTTATGAGCACGAGCATTTTGCATATTGTCTGGGACTTGGGTTTGTGCTTGATTTCCTAGTGCATTACCATCCCTTTGTGCTGTGTTTCTTTGTTCTATTTCACTGGAATTCCTGTTGTTTGTTTCTGTCGCCCTTACTTTCTTTAGTGCTTCTGCGTATGATATTTTGTTCATTGTCTTAACTCTCTGCACTTCTCTGGCTTCTCTCTGCACTTCACATCCTCCAAACGCAGCACTATGCTCACCTCCGCAGTTACAGCATTTAACCTTTGCATCCTTATCACATTTTCCATACTCATGCTGTCCTCCACATCTCGCACACCTTAGCTTTCCTTTACACTGCTGTGCTGTGTGCCCCATTCTTTGGCATGCATAACATCTGAGAGGTTTGGGAATGTATTCCCTCACGCTATAGTTCATGTATCCCATTTGCACCGATTTTGGGAGGGTTTTCTCAAACTGAACCACTACCGATAAGGTTTCCTTCAGTGAGCCATCTCTTTTACTTTTAATCCGTATGGCATCAATTACTTTACCACCTTTAATCTCATGTTTAACATCTTCCATGGACATACTCAATGGGACTCCAGAGATTACTCCTCTCAACTTTACCATTGCTCCAGGTATATGAGCCTTCATCTTTTCCCCTGTAAGTGTTGTCATTTTGAGGATCTTTTCCTGCTGTTGTTTGCTGTTTGCATGTATCAACACTCGTTTATTGTTCAAGAACCTGGCCATTTTGATTTTCCCAATCTCCTCTTCGATCGCTCTGGTAAGTTTGATCGGGTGGTAGTGTCCGCCATCCTGATTGAATTCAATTATTACTTTCCACTCCGCTTCTTGTGTTTGATCCGTCTGCCTATCATTGTGACTGGTTCTTGATTTTTTATTATTTCCTCTGACAACTTCACTATCATCCGACCAACTTCTCTCTCTTGCTATCCGCTCTCTCTCTCTCTCTCGCAGCCCTTTTCTTCCTCACAGATTTAGGTAACTTCCATTCCATTTCACTTCCATTATTTCCATCAGAACTATGTGACATGATGTTACAGTCAAAGTACAGTTTATGCTAATCCGCCAGCAAATCTTTCAATCCTACTGCGTTCGCAAATTACTTCCGTCTCTCTCTAGGAAAAACCTCGAGCTCGCTCCTCATGAAAGTGTCCGCCAGACCAACTCAATCAGACCCACGTTCTTCCCGTGGTCTCCCCTCTGTTCTCTGTCCTCATGTTCCTGCGTCACCTGGTCAGTGTGGCTCCTCCTCTCTCCATCTACAGGTAATCACCTGAGTTCATCTGTGACTGAGGCCCCCCCCCCACGAGAATCATTTAATAAGTAAATAAATAGTGTTCAGATTTACAACAATAAATTAGAAAGATATATAAATATTTTTAAAACTAAAAATAATATAAATAGTATTATGATATATATCAAACAAAACATATATATTTAAAATAAACAGTAAATATATATATATATATATATAGTAAAAAGTATCTTAAAAATAAAGAATACTTTTAAAAGTAAAAGTAAATAAATAGTTATGATCTACAAAAATGAAGTAAGTAAATAAATAGTGTTGTGAAATAGAAAAATAAATAAAATTAAAAAATGCAAATATTTTTAAAAAGTAAAGAATAAACAGCATTATGATATATAAAATAAAAAGTATCTTAAAAATAAAGAATAGTTTTAAAAATAAAAGTAAATAGTATTACGATATACATAAAACAAATAATATCTTTAAAAACAAAGAATCATTTTAAAAGTTAATAAATTGTGTTAAGATTTACAAAAATAAATTAGAAAAATATATAAATATTTTGAAAACTAAAACAAATATAAATAGTATTACGAAATATATCGAACAAAATATATATTTAAAATAAACATTAAATAAATAGATATATAATAAAAAGTATTTTAAAAATAAAGAACAGTTTTAAAAGTATATATCTCTATATATAAATATAAATAAACAATAAACCGACTGTGTCTCCTGAGAGAACGAGTGAAAGAAGTGGTGATGTCGAGATAACGAGTGTAGAAATAGAAATGATGAACCATGACGGCACTCAGCTTCCAGAGATGATCACACTGAATGTGTGTACATGTTGTTTCACTGTGTAGCGTTTCAGCTTTAACGGACGTTAAATGTGAAATGAGTTGGAGTAATCTTTGTTGTTTCACAGGGTTGGGTCAACCTGCTCACGAGGCCACTATTTAGTTTGACAAACATTAAAGTTGTTCTTTCTGTTTTGTTGTCTGACATTAGATGAAGCTGAATATCTGCGTGATGAAGACAACTTCATCAGAAAGCAGGAAAAGCTTTTGGTTCGTGGTGTCAACGTGCAGCTGTCACCGATTTTACCCCCAAAACATTTGAGATGTTTCACCCCCCAAAATCTTTGTTGACTTGCGTCTTTTCCTTGCGTCTTAGTCCCTCCCACCAGGGAAGCATGGAGAGACGCAAGGAAACCATGCGAGGACAGAGGAAACGAGGAAAGCCGATTTAAGAGCAATGGAACGTCGTTTCCTCTGAAGCGTCACGTGAAGCGACGTCTGTTTCTGATGACAGCAGCAGCTGATCACATCTGGATCAGCTGTCAGTCGACTTTAACAGCTGTTTATGTCTGACCTGATCTAATACTACTAATAAAGACACTCAGTTGTTCTCAGTGGCAGAGCAGCAGTGTTTCTCTCTGTAGTCTGTTACCTGTTTAACAAACTGTGCACATGAATAACAGCTGCAGTCTGTGTTTCTACTGTGGACTGAGTCCTGCTTAGAGGACCAGGAACCATCTCTACTGTGGACTGAGTCCTGCTTAGAGGACCAGGAACCATCTCTACTGTGGACTGAGTCCTGCTTAGAGGACCATGAACCATCTCTACTGTGGACTGAGTCCTGCTTAGAGGACCAGGAACCATCTCTACTGTGGACTGAGTCCTGCTTAGAGGACCAGGAACCATCTCTACTGTGGACTGAGTCCTGCTTAGAGGACCAGGAACCATCTCTACTGGCACAACACCTTTATATTATGTATTCATTATTAGCGTCTGTAGTTATTGATGTTCTGACAGTAGAAGTTATGTATTAGGCTGAATGTTTGAGGGAAAAGTGAAATGATGTAACTCATATCAAACCCGACGCTCAGGAATGATCAGCCTCATGTGACTGAATGGAAATGAGGATAAATGATGTAAAAGGTATAAAAGACAAACTCTCCTTCTCTGTCTGATTTTAACTGGATCCTTAATAAAAGTTAATGAGGGGAAATATCAGAAGATCAAAAGAAAACTCTTTCTAATAAATGCAGAAAGTTGTTTGAGGTCTGTTGTCAGGTGTTATAAACCCCTCTCAGAGTCAGACTCCTTCAGTGACGGTGTGTGAAGCAGAGCTCCTGCAGGTCCTCCTGCTGCTGGATCACTTCACCATCAACATGCTCCGTCTGCTGTTCACTCCTACAGTTAACACAGATTATAACTAGATGGTGAATCAGAACACAACTAAAATATAAATCTGTTAATCTGTGATCTGTCTTCACTCCGGTATGAAACTCAGTGATGTTGATGTATCAGATCAAACCGATCGGCTCAGCGTCCAATCAATAACTGATATCCAATAAGGGGGCGTGTCGGTCGGTAATAAACATCCACTAGGAGAGGAGTCAAGCCGGATAAAAGCACAAATGGGAAAGACCCTGTGTGTTCGGGGCTGCGTTCGAATAGTCACATAATGACGTCCTAACGTCTTCTCCTAACCACTTCTCCTAACCACTTCTCCTAACCACTTCTCCTTGACCTCAGTGGAAAACGTCATGAGGTCAAGGAAAGATGAGAAGGAGACTTCAGAAGGAGTTAGGAAAAGACAACAGAGGTGTTAGGAGAATCAGACTGCTCTTTCACTGTAAACTCCGTCATTATGATGCGACGGCGGTGGATGTTAGTGACGTCAGTCTGCTGTGGTGAAACTACAATGTTGTGAAGATGGACTACAAAAGGCGCATCTTCTCCCCGTGCGTTATTAAACAGGTGTTTCAGTGACAGACTCTTTCACCTGCGGTGTGTGAAAGAGAGATACTGCTGCTGGAACACTCTATCAACAGATCATAAAGATCATCTGACCTAACGTGGAAGAATATCACTTCATTACCAAGGTTGGAATAGAAATAAACAGGAATATATGATAACTATTGAGTTAATTGTTGGAGTTATGGAGAAGGGGTAGGACCATATACTGTACAGGAACAGGAAGAAGAAAAAACTAACAACAAAAATCCATCTAAATAAAAACGTCTGCCAAATAGTCAGTGGTCATGTCTGTTATGTTTTGTGAACAGTGTTTTCCACTTCTATCTTAATGTTTGATTGAAACTTATAATGAAGTGTAACCGAGCGGTCTTTAATGTGCGGTTATACTTATTGATTATGTGAAATAAGGACACGATGAGACGGAGGCTTGAACTTGCTGGCGTCTTTACTCGTTCCCATCTTCAGACTCCCCTTCTAGTCACAGTAGCATCACATTATACACATTACACTTCCTCTTTCCCTTCACAATAAAAGCTCAGCACTCCCTTGTATTTGCTAACAGGAAGGAAGTCCAACCTGAGGTGTTTCACAAACAGTCCTCTCCATAATAAAGGTTACAATATATTTGTTTAAAATGTCTTTAGTGGCCACGGTCGGTAACTACACCTGCATTAATATCAAGTTAGAGGAATTACATACAAGACACACTTCCGGTTACATCCTTCAAAATAAAAGAGCAAGAAATGTCGTTATGCTCTTTGTCCACAGGAGGGCAGTGTGATTATGATTTTAATTATAATGATTGTGTCTAACTACAGCTGTTTAGGGTTAGGATTAACAGTAGATCTCATTATTTCTTATCTTTATTTTATTGTTTATATTTTATTATTTATATTTAGCTTTATCTGATTTTTATTAATTTATTATTATTATTATTATTATTATTATCATTATTTTATTGATTATGTTTTTTGTACTTATTTTATTTAATTTGCACTTTCACACTGTGTTGTGCGGAGTCCCTAAAGTCTAGAACTTTACCACTTTTAAATTTAATTAATTTATTATATTTTATTGTTTATTATTATTATTATTAGTAGTAGTAGTATAATACTACTTGTTATTTTTTATTATTATTGTTTATAATTATTCCCACAAGCTAAAAACGATCATTGTATCGGGATAAATAAAGTAGTTTCTTATCTTATCTTATTTCTTAACTGAGGGTATTTGCTAGAATTGTTTAAATGATTTTATCTTATTTTATGTATATTTTTGTTTCTGGATTATTATTGACTTTTATTCTTTGTTTTTACAGTAGAGCCGTCTGTAACTCTGGTTGAAAGGTCTATAAAGAACATCACTCTGACATCTGCATAATGAGGGCCAGAACTTTTCATACTTTAGGTTGATTTTGATGCTAATACTTCTGTACTTTTACTGGAAAGCAGGACTTGTAGTATTTCTGCACTGTAGTATTAGTACTCTGACTGTGTATTAGAGTATGAAGTGAACAGCAGATGATCAGACTGTGACTTTAAGACTTTCACCTCAGTATCTGAGGGTCAATATTTGACTGAAATAAAACTGATAAAAGACGTGATTGTTGTTTTATTTCAGTCTGAATGCTTCGCTGACAGCATTATGAATCGATTTAGTCTGACTTCACAGTCATTTAACTTAAACGTTCTTCTTCTACTGCAGCCACCTTCTAACAATACATCTGATTATGTTCTTGCTGTAATATAAGTAATATTTAAACTATGTAAATCTCATCTAAATTCCTGGTCTCAAAGAGACATCTCTATCATAGGCCAAATTCTTCTTACAAAAATGGAGTGCATTTCCCGATTCATCTACCCAGCTTACTCCTTATCACTTCCCAAAAATGCAATAAAAGCCATAAACCAAGCTAATTTCAGTTATATCTGGAAAAGGAAAACACACTATATTAAGCAAGGCACTATGGTTAAAGAATATGAGGAAGGTGGACTTAAGGCTATTGATATTGAATACATTAATGAGACTATTAAGATCAGTTCTAAAACATGAAAAAAGTTTTTGGTTTCATATGCCCAGTGAAATTTTTACTAAACTAGGAGGCATCGGCTTCCTTCTTAGATGCGACTATGACTTCACAAAACTCCCCGTCAAATGATCCTTGTTTCATCAACAGGTTTTACTTTATTGGAAAATGATATACAAGCATAATTATAGTCCCCATAAAACCCCAATACGGAATTGCCGGAATGTATTACTTAAAAATAAATCCATATTTTTACAAAATTGGTTAGAAAAAGGAAAATGATCTGTGATGCATTTATTGGACAATACAGGAAACATTCTACCATTTGAGGGCTTTTGTTCTAAACTCAGCCTCGTTGACAGAGGTCAGTATAACAATGTTGTCAAAGCAATCCCTCAAGCTGTAATTGTGATGGCATATAATTTATCTCAAGATAATGTAAACCCCAATCTCCCTTCACTTTTGGTGAATGGTCACAACCTCATTAACTTAAAACTACCTAACGTCACCTTTACTAAAGACTTATATCCGTTCTCTTCAAACAGAAATTCAATTCTAAAACTTTTCTCTAAAAAAGATGCTGAGAGTCTAAGATCGAAATTCTTTAAATGTCCTATTGCACCAAAAGTGAAGGAGGTTCACTTTAAGGTTCTCAGTGAAATATATATAATATCCCCCTCTGCTGAGTTCTTAAGAAACCGTTTTGGTTTTGATCACAATAACTGCTGGTTCTGTGATGAACACATTGAAACTACAGAACATTTATTTTATGAATGTATTTTTGCTAATGCTCTCTGGGATGATTTGCATTTTTGGTTGTCCACTAAATTTGTATTTTTTTCTAATCTAACAAAGGAAAATGTTATATTTGGTACAATTGTGAAAGATCCCGTACATGAATGACCTGGCAATCAATAATCCATAATCATTCTTTTTATACATAAAAATAGATTCCTGAAATCAAGACCACATTTCTATGTTTTCCATCAGGAGCTGTGTCTTTACTTTTCATCTCTGAAACATATGAAGAAAAAGATGCTATGAAGCTTTCAATGTTAGTTGAGGACCTGAACCTTACAGAGAACCCCTAAAGCACTACTATCACTATTAGCACTATTAGCACTATTAGCACTATTCCCTTATTTTTACTCGTATGCACTGTATGCCTAGAACTAATCTGCAGAGGCACTTTGGGTTCAGAATATATGAATGAATAAAGACAAAGTGAAACCCAGGTCCAGGTGGAGGAGGTGGTGGAGTGTGGAGCAGAAGGAGTGGAGGAGTCTCAGTGTGTCTGCAGAGACTGTGCAGAAGGACAGATACACTGATGATACTCTGTCAGGTCCAGAGGAACACACAGGGATGATGGTGGTTAGAGATCAACTCCCCCATCTGATGAGAGAAGAAGAAGACAACAGAAGTCATCAATCAGTGTTTACAGAGACTCCCTTCATCAGCTGTCAGTCAGCATCCAGTATAAAGAGCAGCAGGACTTCAGTCTGTGCAGCGTAGCCAGCTTCCTTTCAGCTCTCATGTTAACGTATTGGAGTGAACACACTGAGCTCAGAGCTCACAGACCAGAGGCCTGTACTACGAAGCCAGTCCAACACACCCAGGGTATCTTCTCCTTATCTGGTTTAACTACGACAGTTCTGATCAACTCGGTAAGTCAACCCAGGGTTTCTCAGTCTGGCTGTGAGCGCGTTCACATAGAAGGGGCGGGGTTTCTAGCACATGACCAATCAGACACATGGACCAGCCTACGGTCAGCAGAGCGGCACACTTTACAAACGCATACTAGACAAGTTAAACACATAATCCAGACTAGAATTAACACAGTTTAAACTGCCAAATGCAGGAAGGACGCATACGAGATGAGGACTAAATCCACAGTCTTGTTGTGTGTAAAATGACCTGTAACGTTGATCTTAAACTAATCGGAGGCTTCAGCAGTCTGAGTTAGATGTATTAGGGCCGGGTGACTTGGACAAAATCAAATATCACAATATTTTTTTGTGTAAATGACCAATAATAGAACAGCTAGAACAGTCTGGTAAGTTCAGAAAATGACATCACTTTACTGTAATTTAGCCTTTAAAACCAGGAAGAGACAACACTTATGCCATATCACCATATTACTAGGGCTGTCAATCAATGATAATATTTAATCAAGATTAATTGCAAATGAATCACACATTTTTTATCTGTTCTAAATGAACCTTAAAGGGAGATCTGTCCAGTATTTAATCCTCTTATCAACATGGGAGTGGACTAATATGCTGCTTTATGTAAATATATGTATATATTTATTATTGTAAATCAATGAACAACACAGATCAATAACAGATATTGATCAGAAACCCTCACAGGTACTGCATTTAGCATAAAACAATATGCTCCAATCATAACATGGCAAACTGCAGCCCAACAGGCAACAACAGCTGTCAGTGTGTCAGTGTGCTGACTTGACTATGACTTGTCCCAAACTGCATGTGATGATCATAAAGTGGGCATGTCTGTAAAGGGGAGACTCGTGGGTACCCATAGAACCCATTTACATTCACTGATCTGGAGGTCAGAGGTCAAGGGACCCCTTTGAACATGGTCATGACAGTTTTTCCTCTCCAAAATTTAGCGTAAATTTGGAGTGTTATTTAACCTCTTCATGACCAGCTAGTCTGACATGGTTGGTACCGATGGATTCATCAGGTTCTCTAGTTTACTATGATACCAATAGTAGTAGTAGCAGTAGTAGTAGTAGCAGTAGCAGTAGCAGTAGTAGTAGTAGTAGTACTAGTATCTTCACTCTAGCTTTAAAACTGAGATGCTACAACCTAAAAATCACAAGTTGCGTTAATGCGTTGAAGTAATTAGTGGCGTTAAAACAAACTTGCGTTAACGGGTTATTATTGTGTTAACTTTGACAGCTCGACTAAATATGGAGTCTTTTTGGACAAGGAGATCAGACAGAGCGTTTCAGACAGAGGGTGTAAAGAGGTGCTGCAGCACAGCCGGTAGAAGAAAAGTAAAGTGATTTTTGAACATTAAAGCATGTTAACATGTTCTAGTAGAAACCTAAAATACAAGTATGAAGCTGAACATCAGCCTGATAGGTCCTCTTTAAAGGTCCCACATGTTCATACACAGACTGAACAGTAAAACGTCAGCTGTGATTACTGGACTTCAGCAGAGGTTCTGGTCTGTATAAAGACCACATGGTTACTAAATGTAACCATGGTTCTATGATGGTTCTATCTCTCAATGAGAGAACACACACTTTCTGATCAGAGTTGATGGTACGACAGTTTGATGGATGAGGACCACTGTCTCTATACATGATGTGATGCTGTCAGCTGTAATCCAGCTTTATTTCCTGGAGATATGAACACAACAACTACATCTTCTTCACATCAACTCTAACACATGATCACAACAAGCTTCTGGCTGATCTGATTGGCTGACTGTTCTCTCTCTCTGTGTGTCACCGTTCTCCTCTCACTGCTTAACGGAGGAAACACATCACAACAATACTGCTGAAACCAGCATGGACCGACTCCGACCCTCTACTTACTCCAGAGTCTTCAGTCTACAGTGTGGACTCTCCACAAGATCAGACAGCGGCTTCACTCCTGAATCCTGCAGGTTGTTGTTACTCAGATCCAGCTCTCTCAGATGGGAGGGGTTGGACTTCAGAGCTGAGGCCAGAGAAGCACAGCTGATCTCTGACAAACTGCAGACCCTCAATCTGAATAAAGAATAAATGATGAAGATAAAAATCACTTTATAATCCATGTCATGTCATGTCATGTCAACACACATCAATACCAAGCTGCTGATCTCTCTAAAATCAAATTCCATACTTCTCCATACTGCGTAGGAACCCTGAATATTAGTTCAGAGGATCTTCTGTATCCAGATGTGACCATTTACCAACAATGATAAACATTCATTTACTTTAACAACTAACAGTGGACATTTTCTACACTTTCTTTAAGAAATAAAAGTCTTTTGTGACTGCAGTAACAGAGAATCAGTGAACTGACCTCAGAGTCTCCAGTCTACAGTGTGGACTCTCCAGAAAACCACACAGGAGCTTCACTCCTGAATCCTTCAGCTTGTTGTCACTCAGATCCAGCTCTCTCAGATGGGAGGGGTTGGACTTCAGAGCTGAGGCCAGAGGAGCACAGCTGATCTCTGACAAACTGCAGTGACTCAATCTGAATAAAGAATAAATGATGTAAGTTTAGAAGACAACGTTCCTGCTTGAAATCATTCAATGTTTAATAATGTGTTCAGAGCTGAAGAAGGTTTAGAACGTAGAAGTTTAGAAAATGTAAACTCCAAACACCTGAAGCCAACAGGATGCAGGTTAAGAACTGTCAAATACAAACAGTGAAACAGAGCTCTCATTAATATTAATGAAAACGTGCTGCTACTTCAATAAAGACGTAGTGACTTCACCTCTTAAACTCTGACAGCTCCACCAGTGGATCCATCTAAACAAACTCATGTTGAGCAGCCAAACACAAATAAAAACCACAGAAACAGATTCAAAATTCAACTCAAGATCTTAAAGTTTGTAAAGATGAATATATAGAATATCGAAAAAATGATGAAGATAAAAATCACTTTATAATCCAATCAAATGTGTTCAGGTTGTAAATGTGTAGCTCAACATCACTATGTCCTAATCAATGATCTTTTGCCTAAAATGAGTAGAGTGACTTTGTCATTGTGTTATTGTGGATCATAATAATGTCAGCCTTCTACAGACATCATCCAGATGTCACCACAACATTCATACAGCTGTTCATGTCAACACACATCAATAACATGCTGCTGATCTCTGTCAAGTCTGGAATTAGAGGATCAATATTAAATCAGACTTGTTGGACTTCATTGCTTCATTTATTACATGGCCTTCTTCTCACAGTATCTGGTAGCTTAGCAGGTTTATGTCATTTACAGGAAAGGTCCACATTTGTTCAAGTGTGTCTGTAAACAACAGCCACATGTCATATGTACATTAAAAGAGTTATTGGTGGCAGTAATCATTCCTCCTGTGAAGTGGTCCCTTCATAACACAACTACACTGTAAGAAATGACTTCAGAAGTTCAACTGAAACTAATATGAAGATTCAGCAGTCTGAGTCCGACAAATCAAAGTTACAGACTGTTTAGTACCAAATTCCCTCTTTGAGTTACTAATCCTCCTGCAGCTCAACAAGGAAACTGTCAGAACTATACTTCTTCTTATACTCTCCATCTTCCCCTCCTGGTACAACAAAACATACTGACTGGATACATACTAAGGCTTGGCAACATATCCATATTATATCGATATCGTGATACGAGACGAGATATCGTATTCTGATGCAGAATATTTATTTGGTTTTTGCTTCAAATAATTAGACAATGCTGACATGAAAACAGAGCACAGTTAGATCTGCTGTCAAAAAGAACGTGGGAATAACTTAGAACCATAGAAACCTCTGATTAGATGGTGTCGTTCATAATCATCACTTATGTGCCTTTAAGTTGGTGCAATACGTGTTTGTTGAAGAGTGCTGCACCTTTAGACATGTTCAAATAGAGAGCTACAGGAATGAGTCCTAAAACCCAGAAATGAGTCAGCATTTTAGCACTTCCTGTTTCCTCGTCTGGAAGTCAATGGGTTTTAGTTAGTTTAGTTAGTTGGTTAAAGGACCAGTGTGTAGGATCTGGTGGTCTCTAGCGGTGAGGTGAGGAGATTACAACCAAGTGAAGCCTCTCCTGTGTGCCAAGCGTGTTGGAGAACTACGGTACGGAGACCGACGTGAAAACGTGAAAGTCCCTCTCTAGAGCCATCTGGAGCAGAGCCAGTGTGCAGAGAGAGTGTGTGTACAAACTACATAAGCTACAGTCAGTGAACTGACCTCAGAGTCTCCAGTCTACAGTTTGGACTCTCCAGTCCAGCAGACAACAGTGTCACTCCTGAATCCTGCAGGTTGTAGTTGTAACTCATGTCCAGCTCTCTGAGATGGGAGGGGTTGGACTTCAGAGCTGAGGCCACAACTTCATAGTGAGCATCTGAGAGGTAACATCTAGAAAGTCTGTGATGACACAAAGATTACAAAATATGTTTTTATGAAAGAGGACAGTTTATATTTACTTCATGCATTTGATGACTAAACAGTTTGATATATACTTCTTTGATTAACATTTGCTCCTCACATCAGTGGTTCAGCTAATCTTATCTCACTGTTTGACATGCAATAATAATTCTCATCACTCTCTCTCAAACCTGCAGACTTTTAATCTTTGTTTTTCTTTAATCTTGCAGATGAAGAGAGAGAACATGTAGTTACATTGAGGCTTCCATAATGTCCAGTCTGTCAGTGAGATCTGATCCCAGGTCTGTCTCCACAAAGTTAGCATGAGGCCTTCTTGATTAGAAAAGCATTTTTAAAACTCAGTGAATTAGTAATAATAATACAGTTGATAAAGATGACCTCTCTTTGCTGCTACCTGCTGCTGTCAGGTTCACGTCCTTAAATGGGAAGATTCACTGACTGCTGCCAAACGGTAGAGAAATGAAACAGATCGTGTAATAATATTGGACCTGTATGTAATTAAACATTCATATAATTAGATATATTATTCATCAGACCGCTGTTATTGGTGGAAGCTTTGTATTTCCTGCTACTACTCTTCTCTACAGCAACAAGAGAGAGAAACACCTGAGTTTCCTTCTGTGAGCAACAGAATAAAAGGAAAGACTTAAAAACACGATGATGGAACACAACTTGACTTCATGAGCAATAAAATGCACCATTGCTCGATTCAACACACTCAGGGGTTTTACAACGACAGTCTTTGTCTCGTATGACCAGTAGTTTACGGTGGCTAATGCTAGAGTTGGGTTGATTTTCGGTTTTGCCGGTCTAGTCCGGTCCGGTGTACGAGCTTGAACCAATTTGATTTAATGCTAACAGGCAGAACCGATATTTGTCATTTTGACACGTTCTGGCAAACTGAAAAGTAGCCGACATCAACAACCTGTGCCGACAGAGTCACAGTGCTAAATCCAGCCTGTATTTGCAATATGACAACGTGATTAACGTAATATTATGATATTATGTTGGTTTATAAACAAGAAGAGGTTTGTTTACTAGGAAGTTCATGTGTTTTTTGGGGGTGATGAGACGAGAAATGGCAGAGCTGGTCTCAAAGAAAACTAAAACTGTTGCAACATGGCAACAGTTTGGATTTGAAGCCAACGAAAGAGATGAGCCCAAAAACACACGAGGTAAGGTGTAATGTGGTGCAAGGCCTATTGAAAGCAAACCCCAGCACCAGGGCTCTGATCCCAGGACCGCCCCGACTCTCCGCCGGATCAGCAAATGTTCTACCAGGTTCACATGTCGTCTCCATCACCCAAAAACATAAATCAGAAAAAACTGTAAAATGTAACAATTATTAGAAATAAATAGAATAAGTGTTCATTAACTTGACAGCTAGAAACACAAAGTACTGAAACATTTTGAACTCAACATTTGAAACAGCTCAAGAACATCTGTGACAAAATACAACTGACATATTTATGTAATAAACACGAGGAACATTTATAAGAATATTATATTTGAAGAATAATTTATAGTGTGTATATTTGAAGAACTAAACTAGTAATCTACACTGATCTATAAACTTAATCACATCTGGACTTACACTGCTTTAATGCAGTTCCTCACAGCTGGAATCAGTCTCAGTCATCCCTCCAATGATGTGTTGTACTTCTTCAGGTCCAACTCATCCAGAACCTCCTCTGACATCTGCAGCATGTAGGCCAGAGCTGAGCAGTGGATCTCAGAGAGTTTCTTCTTTGATCTGTTCTCTGACTTCAGGAACTTTTGGATCTCCTGATGTACCGAGTGGTCGTTCATCTCCGTCAGACAGTGGAAGATGTTGATGTTTCTGTCAGGAGAGGTATACCTGTTCATTTCCTTCAGGTTGTTGATGACTCTCTTGATGATGTCTGGACTGTTGTCTGTCTGACCCAGCAGACCTCCTAAGAGCTTCTGGTTGGACTTCAGAGAGAGGCCATGAAGGAAACGAACAAACAGGTCCAGGTGGCCATTTTTACTTTCAAGGGATTTCTCCATGGCTCTCTTCAGGAAGACATCCAGAGATGAATGAACATATTTTTTTCCCAGGAAGTCCTCCAGTACCTGTGTGCTCCTGTTTGTGTAATAGTGGACCATGTAGACTGCAGCCAGAAACTCCTGAACACTCAGGTGAACAAAGCAGTAGACTGTTTTCTGGAAGATCACACACTCTCTTTTGAAGATCTCTGTACAAACTCCTGAGTACACCGAGGCCTCTGTGACATCCAGACCACACCGCTCCAGGTCTTCTTGGTAGAACATGATGTTTCCTTTCTCCAGCTGTTCAAACGCCAGCCTCCCCAGCTTCAGAAGAACTTCCCTGTCAGCCTCCGTCAGCTCCTGTGGACTCGTCTCACGTCCCTTACCGTACTTCTGCTTCTTCCTCTTTGTCTGAACCAACAGGAAGTGTGAGTACATGTCAGTCAGGGTCTTGGGCAGCTTTCTTCTCTGGTCTGTAGTCAACATGTGGTCCAGAACTGTAGCAGTGATCCAGCAGAAGACTGGGATTAGACACATGATGTGGAGGCTCCTGGATGTCTTGATGTGTGAGATGATTCTGCTGGACAGCTTTTCATCACTGACTCTCCTCCTGAAGTACTCCTCCTGCTGGGCATCAGTGAAGCCTCGTACTTCTGTTACCCTGTCAACACATGCAGGAGGGATCTGATTGGCTGCTGCAGGTCGGGAAGTTATCCAGACGAGAGCTGAGGGAAGCAGATTCCCCTGGATGAGGTTTGTCAACAGCATGTTGACTGATGACTTCTGGGTGACATCAGACACAACCTCGTTGTTCTTGAAATCCAGTGAAAGTCTGCTTTCATCCAGACCGTCAAAGATGAACAGAACTTTACAGACAGCGAGCTTCTCTGCTGTGACCTTCTGTAATGTTGGATGGAAAACATGGAGCAGCATGAGAAGACTGTACTGCTCATCTCTGATCAAGTTGAGCTCCCTGAACGAAAGCAGAACCACCAGACTGACATCTTGGTTCTCCAAGCCCTCTGCCCAGTCCAGAGTGAACTTCTGCACTGAGAAGGTTTTTCCAACGCCAGCGACGCCGTTCGTCAGAACGACTCTGATGTGTCCCTGTTGGTCAGGTAAGGCTTTAAAGATGTCGTGGCACTTGATTGGAGCGTCATGGAGGGTGTTCTTCTTGGAAGCTGTCTCAAGCTGCCTCACCTCATGTTGGGTATTAACCTCTTCACTCTGTCCCTCTGTGATGTAGAGCTCAGTGTAGATCCTGTTGAGGAGGGTTCCACTTCCTGTTTCATCAGTTCCTTCAGTCACACGTTCACATCTCCTCCTCAGACTGATCTTATGTTCATCTACAACCTCCTGCAGACCTCTATCTGCTGAAAGAGAAGGGAAACAGTTTGAGACTAAATAAAGAACATCTGCTTATTATTTCCATTGCCAATATTGAAGTGATCAATATAAAGTAAATAAAAAGAAGTAAAGGTTAAACAGTCCAGTTTTAGTGGAAGCATCAGTCGGTGTACATGTTTGATTGACAGCAGAGGAGGCGGAGCCTCAGCTGTCCGTCTGCAGCTCTTCATCTAAACAGCTCACTGTGGCTGTTCCTTCCTCCCTGTAATATTTAAAACTCATCCACTCATCAAATAATGCAGGATATGTTCATATCTCGTTGTGTGGACCTGTTTTTATTAACAAAAGCCGGGTTTCCACCAAAAGTTCCTGGGACTTTGTAGTCCTACTACTTTTAAGGACTTGAAAGGTTCCTTCAGTCCACTGTTGTCTGTGTTTCCACTACGGTCTAAAGACCTGTGAAGATTCAGCAAATTAGACCTCTGATGTATGAAAAAGCAACATGACATGTGACGAGGGCTGTTGGTGGTCTCAGCGGTAAACACACTCTGCAGTCTGCCGTTCAGTGTGTCGCCCGTTTCATCTAAAAAACACGCTGGAAAGAAATAAACGTTGGGTTTTATCTCACTGTGACGACATTTACTGCTGCACGTTGGATGTAATGAATGCAGAGGAGGAAAGTGAAACTAAAAGCGTCCGTCTCCACAGTAAATCATGTTGAGTATTTGAGGGTTATTTATTTCTGCTTTAGAACGTTAACGCCGTGAAACAATCAGAAAATAACATTTCTTTCTCTCATTCACAACAGCGTCACGCTACGTCTCTCTGTCTCTCTTCTACTGATCGTCCTCTCGCTCGTGCTGTCTCTCTTGTTGTCTCTGTCTTCAAGGCTGGACTGCAGAGGGCCAGCAGCCCTACAACCGCAGAAGTCTGTCACTGAATGAGGGATGAAGTTACACGATTGGTCGGCCGAGTGTCGGAGTTTCCTCATTGGCCGTTGCTCTTTCAAAATGAAAAGGCGGGAACAGTCCTTTAATCACGTGAGCCCGTCCAGCGCGACGCGTCGGCTCACAAAACTGTCAAGCTGTCAAACTAGGAGATCTAGTTCTGAAATAAAACCAGATTCAGCAGAGGCATCACCTAGATCTGGCTTCAAATGTTTTCAGAAGTAGATTTTGGTGGATTGTTTAGACGGAATAATAGAAAGTTTATGAGCAGGCCGCCATGTTGTTTCCTGTTTGAAACGGCGAGCAGAAAACCAGGAACCAATCAGGTGCATTCCACGTCACCGCTTGACCCATAGACATATATACATAGACGCCGCATTGACCTCTGGACCGTACGTCAACGTTGGCGTATGTATATATGTCTATGGCTTGAACGGCCAGTTGAGTGGAGCAGCGCGTCCCCTAGTGTCCTCGCAGGACCTGGTGAGACTTTTATGACTCTTTATGTATTAAAAGAACAAGTAGTGTTTTCAGACATGGAGACGTCAGCAGACAGATGTAGAGTCTTACTTTGTACAGTGCTGGTCTGACCACACTGGGGACAGGAGGAGTCTCCTGATGAAGCAGACTGGTCCCAGTATGAGGTGATGCACTGTCTGCAGAACCAGTGTCCACAGCTGGTAGAGACTGGATCCTTCAGGACGTCCTGACACAAAGCACAGCAGGACAGCTGCTCCTCCACAGAGACATCACTCCTCTTCCTGTGAAGACATGTCTTTATAACTAAAATGCTTTGTTGATTGGACGACACTGTCTCAAAGCTCAGATGGTCTCAGGGAACAGTTAAAGTGTTGCTACTTTTCTGTTTGAACTCAGCATTCAGTCTGTGATGACAGTGTTCCTTTATTTCAACTCTCCTGCTTTCAACAACACTAATGAGCTGAATTTACCATCTGGCTGTCTTATTAACCTCTTAACAATCCGACGGACGCTATATTCTGTCTTTCAGAGGTTGTAGCTGCTCAGTTTTAAAGCTAGAGTGAAGATACTGGTAAGATCTGCACTAAAAGTTCTGCATCAGAATATAAATCTGGTAGCAGAACATTTAGTCTTCATCCTCAATGCATCATCATCCATCAGGTCAGCTTACAGTAGAAACAGTCTCTTACTTTGACTCTGAGGGTCCAGGTTCATTACTGAAGTTCACAAGATGACCTATGGACCAGTCACTCTTCACAGACAGACAGCCGGGTACTGGAGACTCTGCTCTCCGTCTGGACTGAACTCTGCAAACACCAACATGATTTTATTCACATCACATGAATCCTTGATAAATTCTCTCTTTTAGGTCATTAAGGTCGCTCTAAACACACAAACTACTGCTGCTGTCAACAATAACGAGGTTTAAAGGTTTGTAGCCGTTTTCTTAGATTAGATTACATCTTCTCTAGCTGACTGACAGCTGTCACAGACACTAAGAGGAAGAGCTTATTTGATGAAGTCTGTTAAATTGGAGTTGGCAAATACATTTGTGTAGAAATTTTAATATACAAACACAAAATCAACAGAAAACATGGTATTGTCAGAGGAAAGTGAAAATGAGTCCTATAAATGAGTTAGTAGCAGCTCTCTTACTTTGACTCTGAGGGTCCAGGTTCATTACTGAACTTTGGAGGATGATCTAAGGACCGGACATAATTACCCATCTTCTGATCTGAAGTCAGCCTGAGAGGTTAAACAGGAAAGGAAGAGTCACAGGCGAGACTGAGAGAACAGGAAGTAACACAGGGAGGAAACTGACTCAGACACTTTGAGAGTGAAGTAATACAATGTTGGATTAACACTCACCCTGCTTCAGTCTTCAGTCTTCAATCGTCAGCCCTCTTCTCAAAATGGAGTCTGGAATAACTAACTGAACTGGTTTCCTCTCTGTTCACCTGGATCAGTGGGGCTCCTCCTCTCTTCATTTACAGGAAACCTTTGACCTCAGAGTTTATCTACGAGTGTGTGTGTCATTTCTGTTGCACAATAAAATCATTTCTGAGTTGCAAGTCTTTTTCATGATCTAAACACAGTAGCCAGAAATGACACATCTTCCTTGCTCAATTAGTACAAGAACCTACATTTTGAAATGTATTATATTATTTTCTTATTAGTTATATTTGTATGTTTCTTCCACTATTTCATGTTTCAGCTTTTTTTATTTTTAAAAAAAGAGAAAAGACACAAGTAATATCCAGCAACCTGGATTTAGAAATATAATCCCAAATTCTCTACTAGTCAAATGTTTAAGTTACTAGTTTATTGAATTTCACACGTCAGTATTTCAGAGTTAGTAGAAGCTTATCGTTAATGAGTAACTTTAACAATAATGGATTTATATTTCCGTGTCACACTATCAAGTTACAGATTGACTAAAGAAACCGTCTCAACAGATAACGCCTAGCCTGACTGAGAAGATGATCATGCAGTATAAAGTTTAAATGTTTATATCTCATTCAAAAAGGAACTATGTTAGGGAAAACTGTCTGATAACAACATCCTCGAGTGTTTCCACCTGCAGCTCCTCTTCCTCCACATCTGAGCTGCTGACAAGAAAACACAGTTTAAACACCTCAAATTAAATCAGTAAAATAATATTACAACCTGTAGTGATCACAGTCTCTACATATATGTAGTCCTGTCACAGAGGAAAGTGAACCGACACACATTAGATTTAACATTTGTTCAATGTGATTTTCTTGCTAAATCAGTTTCTACTGTCTGTATTCACATCAGTGTGACTGATATGAGGTCAACTATTCACACCGTGAAGCAAAGAAACCCACTGCATTAAGAACACAACGAGCACAGATGAAGACCAAGAACTCCCAACACCTGCAGCTTCATCACATTCCTGCTGTTTCTAACAGAAACACACCTGCTAGGTGTTATTTACCTGCACTGTACGTAGACAAGGTTTCAGCCATAACTACCTGTACTGTAGGTGTCACAACTAACATTTATCAGACAATTAGACTCAACAACATGAACACAGTGATGCTGATCAGAGAGTATCAATCTGAATTATGATTATCAGCTGAAGAAACACCTCACTGATATTCATTATTAACATTATACAGGACAACCTGACATTTATTGATCAGAGTCAAACTGTTACAACTAAATATACCATTAAAGTTGAACCCAGACTGAGCTGTCTCACCTTAAACAAGCTGATTACTTTAAACACGGAATATCTTTGATTTATGAAGTAAAGCACTAATGTAATATCATATGAATGACAGCTAAAATCATACTTTTTGTTGTTAAAAACTACCTCAGGTTACTTCCAAAGCCAGTTTGTGATTATTAATAAAAACGTATTGTGTTGACAACTGTGCAGTGTTGGAGGAAGTATTCAGATCCTAAATAAATGTGCTAATACCACACTGTAAAAATACTCTGTTACAAGTAAAAGTCTTGCTTTGAAAATGTTACTTAAGTAAAAGTATGTAAGTATAATCAGGAAAATGTACTTTAAGTATTAAAAGAAAGAAAACGTCCCCTGTGACTGTTAAACTATGACATATTATATCATTAGATAGATTTATATATAATAAAATAATTAAAAAGGAAAAGCAGCAAATTGTCACATTTGTGAAGCTGGAACCATGAAATGATTTTACTTAAAAAATGACATAATCAAAAATAGTTATCAATTAATTTCAGTAAATCGATTAATAAGTTAATCGACTAATAGTTTCAGCTGTACATTTTCACATGTTTGTAAAGTAACTAGTAACTAAAGCTGTCAGATAAATGTAGAGCGTAAATGCAGATCAATGGAGTAAGAAGGACAACTTGTCCCTCTGAAATGTCCTGCAGTAGAAGTATAAAGTGGCATGAAAGTAAATGTACTTTCTAACACTGTAACTGTGTAACATTAGGCCATCAAATCAGCAGAAAAACAGGAGATTGATTTATAGAAAATAATCTATTTAAATCACAATATTAGTGAGAAAAATCACAGCTTGATATATTTGTTTAAAATGTTCAGCCCAACTAGCTGTGAAGTAATATTTAAATGTAAAGTGGTTGGTTAACTAGCTACAGCCTCAGTAACATGAGATCTATGTAACATCACCCAGAGAAGGATCTTAACGCCCCCTAGTGGCCACGGTCGGTAACTACACCTGCATCAATATCAAGTTAGAGGAATTACATACAAGACACACTTCCGGTTACATCCTTCAAAATAAAAGAGCAAGAGATGTAGTTATGCTCTTTGTCCACAGGAGGGCAGTGTGATTATGATTTTAATTATAATGATTGTGTCTAACTACAGCTGTTTAGGGTTAGGGTTAACAGTAGATTACTTGGTTGCTAGGCGCCGACGCGAGTGGCAGCCTGTCTTAGTAGCTCTCCGTGTTTCTACTTTCTTTGTTTTCTTTTTCGTTACTTTTAACTTTCTACTGCGCTTAGTTTTTGTCAGTGATAGTATACTGCACACTTTATGTAAATAGTTTCCTTTTTCACAGCCGTCTTATTTAGTTATTATATGTAGTTAGCCTGACAAACGGACATGATCGGACAACGGACGGTGTATTCATCTGAAGCGCTCCTCGCCTTTCGGGACCGAGTAGCAGCGCCACCGAAGGATTTACCTGCTGAGATACGGCGACACAGACGGGGATCAAGAGCCGGTGTGATCGTGAGGGGGAGGAGGGAGATTTAAACCCGTCCTGCCTTCAGTGATCATGGGCAATGTGAGATCTCTGGCCAACAAGACGGACGAGCTAGCAGCCCTGGTGAAAGACCAACGGGAATACCGAGAGTCCAGTGTGCTGTGCTTTACGGAGACATGGCTGAAGGGGATTATACCAGACTGCTTAGTGGAACCGGACGGCTTCACGGTGGTGCGAGCTGACAGAGACAAACAGAGCGGTAAACAGAAAGGCGGAGGGCTTGCTGTCTTTGTGAACTCCAGATGGTGTAATCCCAAACACATCACCGTAAAGGAGCGCATCTGTACCCCCAAGTGACGTCATCCACTCCACCGTCGCGGGACTACAGACGAGGCACCCCAGCGCATTCATCATTGTAAATGGTGATTTTAACCATGTGAGGGTCTCCAGAGCCCTGTCGAACTTCACCCAGTATGTGACCTGTAACACCAGACACAATAAGACCCTGGACCTGCTGTATGCCAACATTAAGGAGGCATACAGCGCCACTGTTCTCCCCCCCCTTGGCGGTTCAGACCACAACCTCATCAGGCTTGTGCCAACATACCAGCCTGATGTCAGGAGGCAGCCCGCCACCACCAGGACTGTTCAACAGTACCAACATACCAGCCTGATGTCAGGAGGCAGCCCGCCACCACCAGGACTGTTCAGCAGTACCAACATACAAGCCTGTTGTCAGGAGGCAGCCCGCCACCACCAGGACTGTTCAGCAGTACCAACATACCAGCCTGTTGTCAGGAGGCAGCCCGCCACCACCAGGACTGTTCAGCAGTACCAACATACCAGCCTGATGTCAGGAGGCAGCCCGCCACCACCAGGACTGTTCAGCAGTACCAACATACCAGCCTGATGTCAGGAGGCAGCCCGCCACCACCAGGACTGTTCAGCAGTACCAACATACAAGCCTGTTGTCAGGAGGCAGCCCGCCACCACCAGGACTGTTCAGCAGTACCAACATACCAGCCTGATGTCAGGAGGCAGCCCGCCACCACCAGGACTGTTCAGCAGTACCAACATACCAGCCTGATGTCAAGAGGCAGCCCGCCACCACCAGGACTGTTCAGCAGTACCAACATACCAGCCTGATGTCAGGAGGCAGCCCGCCACCACCAGGACTGTTCAACAGTACCAACATACCAGCCTGATGTCAGGAGGCAGCCCGCCACCACCAGGACTGTTCAACAGTGGTCAGTGGAAGTTGAGGAGGAGCTGAGGGAGTGTTACAGGTCAACAGACTGGGAGTTGTTTGACAGGGTCCACGGTGAGGACATCGATGGACTCTCCCACTGCATCACAGACTACATCAGGTTCTGTGAGGAGAGCATCGTACCCACCAAAAAGGTACGCTGCTTTCCTAACAACAAGCCCTGGATCAATGGGGACATTAAAGCCCTGTTGAACAGGAAGAAGAGGGCGTTCATGGCCGGGGACATTGAGGGGGCCAAGGTTCTGCAGCACCTCAAGCCCCTTGTGAGCGACTTCCGGGACCCCCTGCAGTTTGCATACCAGGAAAACATCGGTGTGGATGATGCCATCACCTACATGCTCCACAGAGCCTACACTCACCTGGAGAGGCCGCACAGCACTGTAAGAATATTGTTCTTTGACTTCTCCAGTGCCTTCAACACCATCCTGCCACTCCGGCTAGCTGAGAAGCTCTCAGCGATGCAGGTTGATCATGGCCTGGTGGCCTGGATTAAGGACTACCTCACCAGCAGACCACAGTATGTCAGACTACAGGGCAGCCTGTCAGATGTGCTGGTGAGCAACACCGGCGCCCCCCAAGGAACTGTGCTGTCTCCCTTCCTGTTCACCACCTACACCTCCGACTTTCGCTTCCACTCGGGTACGTGCCACCTACAGAAGTTCTCCGATGACTCCTCCATCGTCAGCTGCATCACAGATGACAACGAGGAGGAGTACAGAGCCCTGGTGGAGAACTTCATAGGGTGGTGTGATAGCAATCACCTCCAGCTCAACATTGGAAAGACCAAGGAGCTGGTGGTGGACTTCCGGCGGAGCACGAGGCCCCCAACTCCCATCACCATCCGAGGGGAGGAGGTGGAGGTGGTGGACACCTACAAGTTCCTGGGAGTACATATGAACAGTAGACTTGACTGGACTGATAACACCGAGGCCCTCTACAGGAAGGGACAGAGCAAACTGTTCTTCCTGAGGAGGCTCAGGTCTTTTAATGTATGCAATAGGCTGCTGCAGATGTTTTACCAGTCTGTAGTAGCCAGTGTTCTCTTTTTTGCTGTGGTATGTTGGGGGGGTAACATGAACACAAGGGATGCCAACAGACTGAACAGGCTGGTGAGGAAGGCTGGCTCTGTGGTTGGATCTGAGCTGGACGGTCTGGAGGTGGTGGCAGACGGCAGGATGAGGAGGAAGCTGGACGCTATCCTGGAAAACCCCTTCCACCCCCTCCATGATGAGCTAGTCAAGATGAGGAGCACCTTCAGCCACAGACTCGTCCCTCCTCGGCACAACACAAAGCGCCTGGGTCAGTCCTTCATGCTGGTAGCCATCAGGCTCCACAACCAAGGCTGACCCCCATATGACAACTATTAGGACTTTTAAGAAATGTAAACATGCACTATCTGGCGCACTTTACACTCACTTTACACTATACATCCTATATACCACTTTATTGCTGACTGCACATATGTACATATTACATTTATTTATTTATTTATTTATTGTACATTCTACATTTATTTATTGACGGACTGTACACACTATGTTCACCCATTCACTCTGTATCTTTTATATCTCTATTATTGTCTTTAGAATTTTTGTATACCTTTACCTCTCCTGTGATTCACTCTGTTTGCTGATGTTGCTGCTTTGACACCTGAATTTCCCTCCGGGGATTAATAAAGGTTCATCTTATCTTATCTTATAAAGAAACATATAAAGAAAACTTTAAAAGACAGACAAACTGTTATTTATGTGTATTTATGTTGTTAGTAAACTGTACAGGTAATATGGTGTGGCTAAAGTAATGGAGAGTGAGAGCTCTTGGTTTTTCTGAGGATCTTTGTTAAGAGGTGCTGTTCTCATTGGCTGGCCTTCGATGACGTCGCTGCTGCGGATTGGCTGAGGACGGCGGGGTTGGCCAATTTAACTTCCGGGTAAACAAACAGCTGATAGCAGGTCGATGGCTGTCAGCTGTTTTTGCCAAAATAGTAATAATAATAACACAATAAACTGATTAAAAGTGAAGCCGAAATAACTACATAATGATGCGGATTAGTAAAAAGTCTAAATTCATGCTTTGTCAGGTCTGTTACCATGACGACAAGCAAACAACTTTTAAATTGCTTGTTTTCTGAATGGAGTCTGGTATGTATATATTGTTACACACCACTTATGTGATGAATGCTTTTGATACACATGCTTTAAAGTTCCATATTTAAAAAAGTCAGATTTTCATGTCTTTTATATTATAAAGCAGGTTTAAGTGCTTTATATAAATACTGTTAAACTATCAAAACGCTCAATAAACGGAGAAATACACACAGCCCGTATTCAGAAATTGTGTGTTTGAAACAAGCCGTCAGGATTTTTGTCCATTTGTGATGTCACAAATATACAATATTTAGATCATCACACGGTTTTAAACGTAAACATTCTAAATGTGTCTCAGTTTATTTCCTGTTGCAGTGTATGTAAATAACATCAGCTGACAGGAAGTAAACATGGACCCAAGCTGTTGCCTAGCAACGCAATTCCTTTGAAATGAGCTAAAACGGAGCGTTTCAGACAGACAGTGAATACAGGTATATTCAGGCAGACAGGACGAGGAAAATAAAGTTGTTTTTTTTTAACATTACAGCATGTAAACATGTTCTAGTAGAAACACAAAACACAAGTATGAACCTGACAATGAGCACGATATGGGACCTTTAATAAAAAACTTGAAATACTTTTAACCTTGCATACTGTATGTCATGCTCATACCTTTCACCTTGTATAGAATGTATAATATACTGAGTAGTAAATGTTATCATTTACTAGTGTATTCTCCTGTTTGTATTGATTCTTGTTTTGAGTTGTTTGGTGGATCGGATGATTGAACTCTCTATCAGTAACAAGGAACAATAAATACACTGTTTACCAATGGCAGAGAATTTTGGCAAATGTTTCTTGGGCGCTACCCACATAATCAGCTGTGCTGCTCATCCCACAAATGCATGATCCTTACAAGTTAGACATCATTGTGAAGGTAAATAAACAGGCTTTCCAACCATGTAAAATACAATGACAATCAGCATTGTAACAACAACATTGTTAATTGTAATTGCTTCTTAACTGAATGACCAGAGAGTGTTTATTAAATAATTTCTCCAACAATATATATAAATATATATTTATATTATATATTTATATTTATATATATATATTTTATATATATATATATTTATATATATATATATATATATTTATATTTATTTATATATATGCATCATGGTTAATTGGTCACAGATTTTGTAGGCAAAATGCTAAGATTTATATTTAGTAGTAGTAGTAAATAAATAAATAAATAATAAACAATCAGGTCCTTTTGATGAGTATTTTATTATTATTATTTCACAATATATATATAATGGCTAAGATGCTGCTTTTCTATTGCAACACTTTCATCACTTCTTGCATTTACTGGGCGGTTTACCTGAAGACATAATAAGTTGCACAATGAAGACATGTAGTGCTCCTCCCAGGGTCCAGAGTTAGGAAACAGCAATCACAATGTAGTTTTCCACTAACAATGTTGTTAACAAATGTTACACAAATAGATACATAAAGATATATATATATATATATATATATATATATATATATATATATATAAAGAAGTGATTTTACATTTACAGAATAAACTGACCCATGTCATAAAATGATGAATATTGACCCAACTATAAACCTGATACAGCTGTTGTGACGTAGTTGGTGAGTATAGAGTTGTACGGTGACCTGTGGCATCTGCACATACTATACCTGTCAGAAGGACTTCATGACATGACGCAGCTTGTCTGTTTTCTTGCACAGAGCACATCACTGTCCTGTCAGTAGCAACAGTAGCCTGAGGGGTTAGAGGAGACATAAAGACTGTTGAATTCACGACAGACTGCCGGAAAAACCTGAATAAAATATCAGAATATGGCTCAGAATATAAGCTTAAGCAACAGATAGAGAAGTCATGGTACCTTGACCAGCTGCTCCTGTTAATGCTGTATGTATGAGTATCACTTCCATATCACTTATTTTATTTAAAGGATAGTTTCTGTATTGACATGTCATGTGTCATCATGGGGGATTTTTCTTGTCTTGGCTGAGCAATCAAAGCCAATCTCCTCCTTGTCATCCATAAATGGAATACTTCTTCTTGAGTCACTGAGGTAGTTAGTTGCTCAAGACGCCCACTCCTCCAACAACGCGTCTACTCCTCCTCAGCCTGTATATATATAACAGCTGACTCCAGCAACGCAAACACAAGTCACATTAAAGTGAGGAAGCATGAGGTCTTGCAGTCTGTGCATCGTACTGAGCCTACTGGCACTCACAGTTTACTGTGTGCCTACAACACCACCACCACCACCGGTCACTGTGCAGGATGAAGGCTTTGCAGAGGTGTGTATGTTTACATGCATGTGTTCTCACTACTTTGCTTTTAAGATGTGCATTTTGGGGACTTTTCTCACCTTCATTTTACAGAACTACCTGAAGAACTTCTTCAACCTGACAGAGGAGAGAGGTCCAGCCACCAGACGGGGGATCAGCCCGGTGAGCAGGAAGCTGAGTGAGATGCAGAGATTCTTCGGTCTCCAGATCACCGGGACGCTGGACGCCGACACTGTGGTGATGATGAAGAAGGCCCGCTGTGGCGTCCCGGACGGCAACATCGCCCGTTTCTCCACGTTTGGAAGTAACCTCAAGTGGGAGAAAAAGAGCCTTACCTACAGGTGAACTGATCTGAAGTGAGAAAGTAAAGTGTGAGAGAGTAATATCATAGTAAGTCTAACTAATAATTCTTCTTGACTATTTGTCTGACAGGATAGTGACCTACACACGTGACATGCCTGTGTCAGAGATAGATGACTCCATAGAGAAGGCGCTGCAGGTCTGGGCCAAGGTCACTCCTCTGAGATTCACAAAGATCAGCAGTGGCACCGCTGACATCATGATCTCCTTCGGCAGCCGATGTGAGTACAGAATGAGTTTCAGAGGTGGAAGAAGTACTCAGATCCTTTATTTAATAAAAGCAGAAAAAGTCTAAAAATACTCCATTACAAGTAAAAGTCCTGTATTCTCAGTGTTAATTATCAAAAGTACTCACTATGCAGAATGGCAGAGTGTTTAATTATTAATATTATATTATATTATATTATATTGTATTGTATTGTATTATATTATATCATATTATATTACATTATATTATATCATATTATATTATATGATATTATATCATATTATATTACATTATATTATATCATATTATATTATATGATATTATATTATATCAATTATATCATATTATATTATATTATGTTATATTATATTATATTGTATTGTATTATATTGTATTATATTATGTTATATCATATATTATATTATGTTATATTATATTATATTATATCATATTATATTATATTGTATTATATTATATTATATCATGTTATGTTATATTATATTGTATTATATTATATTATATTATATTATATCATATTATATTATATTATGTTATATTATATTGTATTGTATTATATTATATTATATTATGTTATATTATATTATGTTATATTATATCATATTATATTATATTATGTTATATTATATTATATTATATTATATTATATCATATTATATTATATTATGTTATATTATATTGTATTATATTATATTATATTATATTATATTATATTATATTATATTATGTTATATTGTATTATATTATATTATATTATACTGTATATTAAAATAGTGCTGCATCATATTTTACATACTCTTCATGTACAGCATGTTGCATGGAAACTCTTGATCTCAAAAATAACTAGTAACTAAACACATCAAATAAATGTAGTGAGGTATAAGTATGATATTTCCATCTGAAACATTGTGGACTAGAAGTATAAAGTAGCATGAAATTTAAATACTCCAGTAAAGTACACACACCTCAAGTAATGTACTTTAATATTTACCACTGATAACTTGAGCTTGTTGATCTGCTATGGTGCGTATTTGGGTGGCATATCCCTTAATTACTGGCAATGCAGTGCAGTTACATAATGTACCGTATATCACTCAACATAACAAAGAGACAACAATCATTCCACTGGTGGCGTGCTGGTGCCTGCAGGAACCATCTTTACCATGTGTTAAGGGTTAAGAGGGTGTTGAAAAAGGCTGGTTGTGATATCCCACAAAGAAAACTTAGCTATACAGAAGACATTTGTGTTGTGGGGTAAAATAGCAACGATGCATTTGGAACAGCCAGTTCTGAGTTTATGAAAATACAAGAAGTGTAGAGCAGGAGTCAGCAACCTGCGTCTCTTCAGCTCCTCTCCAGCGGCTCCCTGTGGATTTATAAACATGGAAATGAATAACTGTTTTTTTGTTTACATTTTAATTTTTATTTATCGTTGTTGTAGGTCTATGGTACGACGGGACGACGGAGTATTAGGGCCACATTAAGGAGAAATAATAAATCTGAGATTTAGAGAATAAAGTCATAGGTTTATGAGAAAAAAAGTTTGTATTTTTTTCTCTTAATATTACGACTTTTTTCTAATAAAATTATGACTTTATTTGCGTAATATTAAAAAATGTTCCCGTAAAGTTATGACTTTTTTCTCATAATATCACAACTTTTTTCTCGTAATATTCTGACTTTATTGTGTAAATCTCAGATGTTTTTTCCCTCAATGTGGTCCTAATACTCCGTAGTACATTGTCTCTTTGGCCCTCACTGCATTAGACTTATATACTATATACTTAGACTATAAACTGCGTTACCTTCATCACAATGATCACATGTTTTGCGGCTCCAGACAGATTTTCTTTTTTGCCTAAAATGGCTCTTTTGATAGTAAAGGTTGCTGACCCCTGGTTTGGAGAAAACAACATTAGACCGTGGTAGAAATGCGGACAACAGTGGACTGAAGGAACCTTTTAGTTCCTGGGACTAAAAGTGGAAACCCAGCATTAAGAACGTACATTTAAAGCTGCAGTGGGTAGAATTGGAGCAACGTTTTGCCCAATGATGGCAAAATAATACTGCCTGCTGCTGGTTCTGACGTGAGGTTTCTTGTTAACAGCACATGGTGATTATTACCCCTTTGACGGCCCTGATGGCACTCTTGCCCACGCCTTCGCCCCGGCCCCCGGCATCAGAGGAGATGCTCCTTTTGATGATGATGAGACCTTCACTTTCCGCTCAAACAGAGGTGAGTTTGTTATTGACGCTCAGCATGTCTGTTTTTACTTGTCAGCGTGAAAGGATATAATTATGGAGAGAGGAGCTGTAACTAACCTGTAGTTCTGTGTATTCTCTGCTGCAGGCTACGTCCTCTTCATGGTGGCTGCCCATGAGTTCGGCCACTCCCTGGGCTTGTCTCACTCTGATGATTCCGGTGCTCTCATGTACCCCACTGGGCCGGGATCCTACCTCAGCCGCCCGCACCGGCCCTCACTTTCATTGCGCCCACGGGGTTTTGCTTGCACCCTCTGACTCGCGCGTGCGTCAGACTCCTTGGGTCGGGTGGGTTGCCGACATCGCTGCAGACCCATGGGGCCTTTTATGTGGGCCGAGCCCCGATCTGGCGGCACGACGCGCTTGGGGCGCACTGAAAACAGCCCGCCCCGGTTGACAGTCGCACCGGGAGCAGGGGGCCCCGTCTCTCCCCGGTGGGGAGAGAGGGTGCAGCAAGCACTTTGTCTGCGAGCCACCTTCGCCCCGAGCCTTTCCAAGCTGGCATAGAGCCCGTCGTGGCGCACCGCCTCGTATGCGGTACTCCCCAGCCTGCCGTGTGTCGCTCACGCCCTCCAGCTGGCTGTTAACGAGGGTCTTTTGGCACAGAGAAGTACTCGTATCGGTACTCGGTATCGGAGAGTACCCAAATGTAAGTACTTGTACTCGGTGCATCCCTAGTTCTCACCATAAGTGGCTTCATGTGCATAATGTTCTTGTGTGTTCTCAGCTTCTTCTGGCGGAGTTACCCTCAGAGCAACACACCTCAGCAAAGTCTCATCACAAACTTCTGGCCCAACGCCCCCACCAGCATCAACGCCGCTTATGAAAGCCGACACTCAGATAAAGTCTTTCTCTTTAAAGGTACGTGTTCTTCTGATCTACCCGAGGCTCCGATCTGAAAGCATTTTCAAAGTTTACCTCAATCATCTTTTCCTGCCTGCAGGTCGTAAAGTGTGGGCTTTCAGGGGCTACGACCTCGTGCATGGCTATCCTAAAAAACTCACCAGCGTTGGTCTGCCTAGACGCGTGAAGAAGATCGACGCGGCCCTCTATGACGTGCAATCTGGCAAGACTCTGTTCTTTGAAGGCGACATTTACTACAGGTGTGTTGAGAGTATATACACTGGTATTCAGTATTTTTAACCTTTATTGAATGTATCTAACTGCTGTCTGTGTTTCCTCAGTTACGATGAGGCCAGAAAGACGATGGACCAGGGTTTCCCCAAGCGAGTGGATCAGACCTTCTCCGGCCTGAGCGGCAGGGTGACTGCAGCTTTCCAGTACAGAGGTGAGCAGCAGTCAAAGCTGACCTAAAGTTTTCCATGTCAAAACAACTGAAATGAGATATTCAGACCCGTCTTTAATGTTTTCAGCCTAAAAAGAAAAGGGACATTTTTGGGGGAAGTGTGCTTAAAAGCTTTTCTTGCTGAGAGTTACATGAGAAGACCGATACCACTTTATTTAATGGACAAACATGAGAGTGGGTGGCATCAATCTTCTCGTCTAATTCTGGACAACAAAGAGATTCAAATATTCACAAAAATGAAAAAAATATTCCTTTTAACCAGCACAGAAACTAACCTTGAGTCTGTGGTCTGCAGGTTTTACGTACATCTACAGCGGACCCTACATGTTTGAGTACAACCTGAGGACCGGGAGGTTGTACCGCGTGCTGAGGAACAGCTACTTCCTGCGCTGCACTAACTTCTAGAGCACTTTAAATAGTGGAAAGCTGTTTATGTAGCCACTCTGAATGAGAATGAATGTACACTAACAGTGTTAAAATAGGTCATTTTAAATATTTATATTATTCAAAATATTACACATTTAATTCTATGAAATTAATTTAGAGCTGTAGTATATAAATGAAATGTGATGTTATTTTTATATATTGTCTTGAAGATGTTCCTTCAAGACAGCAAGTCCACTTGCATTTGACCACTTACTACTGGTGCTGCTGTTCTTTATATCTGTAGTGTAATGATGCGACAGATGACCTGGAAAGCTTTGGATGTGTGTGTGTAATCAATGCATTTTAATAATTCATTTTATTGATATGTAATTGGACAATAAAACCATGGATTACCAAAGGTCTTATAAAGGTCTTGCAAATTAATACAATTAATACAACATAAATACAAAAATCAACCTTTTGTAAAAGCCCCTTTCGTTCTGTGATGGTATACCACCACTTATGCTGTTATTCCACGAGGCCAGCGGTCAGCAACCTGCGTCTCTTCAGCTCCTCTCCAGCGGCTCCCTGTGGATTTATAAACATGGAAATGAATAACTGTTTTTTGTTTACATTTTTATTTTTATTTATCATTGTTGTAGGTCTATGGTACGACGGTACGACGGAGTATTAGGGCCACATTGAGGAAAAATAAATTAATCTGAGATTTAGAGAATAAAGTCATAATTTCGTAGTATCCGGTTGGAGTACTGGAGGTTGTGTGTTTGATCCTTATATGACACAATGGGTTTTGAGGTCTTACTTCAAATAAACAAGTCAAATACAAAAAGAAACAATACATCAACGTATCTGGTGAGATAGCTCAGTGTGGTAGATAACTGGACGGAATACCTGCTTGGAATACTGGAGGTTGTAGGTTCCATCCTTATTTGGCACGATGAGTTTTGAGGTCTTACTTCAAATAAACAAGTCAAATACAATAGCAAACACCGCATCAGTGTATCTGCTCAGATAGCTCAGTGTGGTAGATAACTGCTCGTAGTATCCGGTTGGAATACTGGAGGTTGTGGGTTCGATCCTTATGTGACACAGTCTGTTTTCAGGTCTAACTTCTAATGACCAAGTCAAATATACCAAGAGAACAGTCCTCACTGCGTGTGGCATTGGTGGCTGGGTTGCTGAGTTCTGGTTCGGGCTGCGGCAGATCGGGGTTCAATCCCTACCCTCATCAGTGTCCGGTGCCCGACAGTGGTGTGAGACGAGCGTCTCCTCCCAGGGTTTACCAGAGATACAACTGAGGGGTTATGCATCATGTTAAATATTTATGTGATATTAAATGCGAAGTATAAATATATTTAATATAATAATATATATTATATAATATATTAAATAATATTATATGCGTCGCATATAATATTATATGCGTCGCATAAAGTATATATATTAAATAATATCATGTGCGTCGCATAGAATATTATGTGCGTCGCATAAAAGTATATATTTAACATATATACTGATGCATAACCCCCCAGTTGTATCTCTGGTAAACCCTGGGAGGAGACGCTCGTCTCACACCACTGTCGGGCACCGGACACTGATGAGGGTAGGGATTGAACCCCGATCTGCCGCAGCCCGAACCAGAACTCAGCAACCCAGCCACCAATGCCACACGCAGTGAGGATTGTTCTCTTGGTATATTTGACTTGGTCATTAGAAGTTAGACCTGAAAACAGACTGTGTCACATAAGGATGGAACCTACAACCTCCAGTATTCCAAGTAGGTATTCCGTCCAGTTATCTACCACACTGAGCTATCTCACCAGATATGTTGATGTATTGTTTCTTTTTGTATTTGACTTGTTTATTTGAAGTAAGAGCTCAAAACTCATTGTGTCATATAAGGATGGAACCCACAACCTCCAGTATTCCAACCGGATACTACGAGCAGTTATCTACCACACTGAGCTATCTGAGCAGATACACTGATGCGGTGTTTGCTATTGTATGTGACTTGTTTATTTGAAGTAAGACCTCAAAACTCCACGTGTCAAATAAGGATGGAACCTACAACCTCCAGTATTCCAAGTAGGTATTCCGTCCAGTTATCTACCACACTGAGCTATCTCACCAGATACACAGTTGCAGTGTTTGTTATTGTATTTGACTTCTTTATTTGAAGTTAGCCCTCAAAACTCATTGTGCCATATAAGGATCAAACACACAACCTCCAGTACTCCAACCGGATACTACATCCAGTTATCTACCACACTGAGCTATCTCACCAGATATGTTGATGTATTGTTTCTTTTTGTATTTGACTTCTTTATTTGAAGTAAGAGCTCAAAACTCATTGTGTCATATAAGGATCAAACTCACAACCGCCAATATTCCAACCAGATATCTACCAACCTGAGCTATTTCAAAAGTCATAACATAGCATGTAAAAAAAGTTGTGTTCGAAAAATGCTATTAAAAAAAAAAAATTCATGAAAAAAGGCATACTATTGTAGGACAAAAAATGTCATGAAAAAAGTAATATGTCAAAAATATTTTGAAAAAAAAAGTCATTCTGTAGCATGTTGAAAATTTGTACAAAGAAAGTCGCAGTATAGTATGTCGAAAAATGTTCTTAAAAAAAGTCATATAGTATGCTGAATTTTTTTTGTGGGGAAAAAAGTAATAGTATAGTACGTTGATAAATTCTTATCTACCACACTGAGCTATCTGCCAGGATACACTGATGCAATGTTTCTTTCTGTATTTGACTTCTGCATTTGATTTGGCCCTCAAAAATCACTGTGTCACATAAGGATCAAACCCTAACCCTAACCTTAACCCACAAACTAGAGACCTAGAGCATTCAGAGGATGGATGGCTTTCCTAGCTAGATTGACAAGGAGAATTCTTGGAGAAATGTCCAAATGTCAAAAGGTTTTGATACCAAATCACAGCATGTCTTTTTCTACTGTGTTCCTCAAGGTCTTGGTGTCTTAATGTGGTCTTTTGGAGGGATTGTTGCTAATCTTTTATCAATTCTCCCAATGTAAAAGGAGGTTAAATTCAGCACCAAATCTGTGTAACAAATGGTATCAACCCAAAAAATGATGCAAGAACTTATGAGACATAATGTACACCCCTTCTATGTGGCATCTACTGTTGACTTTTATGATCTACTCCTGAACATCCCCTTTCCCCCAACCCTACCCCCCTACACAAGGGGCTGGAATGGTAAGAGGTTAAATTGTAGATGTGGGTTGAGCCCCTGCAATGGACTGGCTTCCTGTCCAGAGGGGTGTATGGCTAAGCTGCTTCATGCCTAAAAAAAAGCAGTAGATAATCTCCTTAGCAATGAGCCACATCAGCTCAAACAGGGCTTCCTTTTAAGACTATAAACAGACTGACTACCCGTCAGATGAGTGTATTTTGTGCAGTTTTGATGCTCTTTCATCTAATGAAAACATCTCACTGAATTGAGGTGGAGTGATTAGGATGCTTACATATCCACCAATTAGGCCTCAGGGTAATACAAACTGCATGATGAATGTAAAAAAATGTCTCAGAGCAAATAATGAATAGTACAAACAGTGCTGTTACATAAAAAAAACATCAAATAGTTTATTTGAATGAAAGCCAAGGAATCTGGTTTAACATCTCTGCACGTGCTCATCATGTGAACCCGGCCAATTGTAGAAAATGTAAATGAAAATAGTGTAAATGGCCATGGAGCTCGGTAGGTGAGAAATTGAAAGTGAAATCCAAACCAGCCTCAGGAAAGAAGAGCACTTTTAAATGTGTTACACAAGCAAAGCTTAAAGGCCTTACTCTCCAATTTCAGTTCTCCTAATGTTGTGGAATATTTGAAATGCCTCATTACTTGCATTTTGCAAGAAAGGGAGAAGCCTCTCTCTACTCTATAATGAGCCCTGACGCTTATTAGACCAGCGTGCATTGAATTGAAAGAGACAATAGTTTTTTTTTTCTTTTCTTGTTCTCTTTATGGCAGAGAAAGGATTGAGCCCTAATCATAAAAACACAGAGCCACATCATTATACTTGACGAAACTAAAGAGGATAATCCTGTAGTCCGTTTAGGATATTTTATAATGTAATTGAATTACTACATATCACGGGGCATTGGCATTCTGCTCATATCTTGTAGAAGTTGTGAAATAGATGTCCTAAAATGGACATACGAATCAAAGGGGTTCCCCACTGGAGCAAATGTGTGTCGTCCATGCAGAGGATCCCCATGGCCCGGACCCCCGTTGGCAATGCGTTGCAGCACTGTTGATAAGGCTAAACAGATTAACACAGTCTCCATTCACTACCTCCTTTATCTTAACGTGCAGTAGAAGCCATATGCAGTATTAGTTTTATCAAAAAGTGTCCCATTTGGAATAATGACTGTCAAATATGTAGAAGAATAAAACATAAGAATTTGTATATTTTAAGAAAACAACAATTTTTTTCTTCCACAATTATAAGAAGTTCCTCTCAAGCAAGCAGCCTTGTTTCTGTGAGCGCTCTAACCAGCTGTATCAACAGTTCATCCTGTGAATACTGATTAGGATTCCACGCATTAGCACACTAAAAGGGCATTAAACTGTCCAACCATTCAACTGTACGTGGCATGCATGCTACTGTATATTGCAAGGCCTCTTTCTTTGCACTCAAACTCTACATGAACAAAGCCAAGGTGCTGACAGTTTGAATGTTTAAATCTGAATGGATGACAAATCAATGTTTCTCCTACTCAAAGAGTAGTGTGTGTGTGTGTGTGTGTGTGGTTTAGCAGTCTTTCTTCTTAGCTTTAATGGTTTGCACATAACGCAACTGGGTTGGAAATAGACCCCACTTGATCTTAATGGTAAAGTTGTGTTTTGTGTAATGAAACTGTATGACCATGCATCACATTCATGATGAGAGTATGTCCATATCAATGGCACAGTCATGGTGATATCTATCCAGCATACATTACATTTCAGGAATTGAGGATCTGGATCTTCAGGACTAAATGAAAGTAATTAAAGGTTCATCAAGACTGACTTTGTATTGAAAAACATCTCATTGTTGGTTAGCACTTTGTACAGAACTCATATGCCTAAATGGAATTGACAGGAACTCAATGTGACAATAGTTCAATGTGTTTTCATACAACAGGTCGTATGATATCTTCCAGAAAGTTTTCCTACAAATGTCTAGTCTCAATTTCCACACCAGCCTTTTAAAAATAAACTTCCGTCTTGACAGGAAAAAAAACTTTATTAGGTTCAGGCAAACAAACTAGTCAGTTAGGTTTATGGAAAGAAAACAAGTTAGTTAGGTTTAGGAAAGATGGTAGTTAGGTTACGCCACACCGGAAGTGGCATAACTTAAGTACAGAAGTTACATGTTAAAAATGACTTAGTCACGTAAACCCTCTGAGACCCACAATAGACCCGTTTTAGGGGGGTACAGGGGGTGTTTAGGGGGAGATAGCAGGTCAACAGTAGAAGTCACATAGAAGTGGTGTACATCATCTGAAAGCTGGGAACCTGAAGATTAATTTGAGATGCAGCTCAGCCCTGTGTGTCAAGTTGTTCTAGTCATGAATATAAATAAACATGAATTAATTCATTAAAATGAATGGTAAAAGTGTGTAAGGGTTTAGAACATTATGATCACATAATATGATGGTCATCCTCATGCTCTATTATGTCTCATAGGTTGTTGCATCAATTTTGGGGTTGATACCATTTGTTCCACAGATTTGGAGCTAAATTGAACCATTTTTTAACAGTCAAGAATTGATAAAAATGATCAATCATCCCTCCAAAATACCACATTAAGACACCAAGACCTTGAGGAACACCATAGAAAAAGCCATGCTCTGATTTGGGATGAAAAACTTTTGAGATTTTGAGATTTCTGCAGGAATTGCATTTTTGGGCGATTGGATGGTGAGTTGTTCTGTTCTGGGAACTGCTCGGAAACCAAATTTCAAGAAATGGTCTCACTACAATGAAATGTCTCCTATGGGGACTAACATCATCACTCATGAATACAGTTGGGCTCTTTGGATCCACAAAACTCTCAGCTTTACAGTGATACCCAATTTCTATAATTCCAAGAATGATTACCCCAGTATGCAGAAATATTCAAACATCATTTTTAGAATAGGCGAAAATAAGACATTTCTACTGCATGAAAACTGCATGTTCTTTGCCCAAAACTGCATGTGATTATCATAAAATGGGCATGTCTGTAAAGGGGAGACTTGTGGGTACCCATAGAACCCATATCTGGAGGTCAGAGGTGAAGGGACCCCTTTGAAAATGACCATGGCAGTTTTTCTTCACTAAAATTTCGCCCAACTTTGGAGCCCAACTTTGGAGCGTACTTTAGCCTCCTTCCCGACATGTTAGGATGACATGGTTAGTACTGATGGATAGCTTTGCAAGGCTACTATCCCAAGTATTTAAGCCTTGCAGCGTGTGGAACATGCAAAGAGTTCCCATTTCACATTTCTTGTGAAAGCAGTTGACTCTGCTGGGCCTGATGACACACTTTTCCCTACAGTTATAAAGCATGAAAAGATTGTGAGCCCAACAAAGTCTACCTTTAACCAAAGGGATTCTTCACTGTAAGCCGCTGGAATTCAGACCAGTCCTTTCTTCCTTCAAAGAGATTTCATGGAACTATCATGTGTCAAACATGAGCACATGGAACATACTGGACATTGGCATAGAGGTGCAGCTACAGTCAATTTTAATATACAGTCTGTGCGTTTGGCCGAGCAGTGTGTGGTTTTCTGTCAGGTGAAAGTACCTCCAGTTACTCAGAGCTACCAGAGCTTCATGATGATCAACACAAGTCCAGTTAGCTCTGAGGAAACGCAAAAGACATCCTCCAAAGTGCACAAACATTATGAATATTTACTCCTGTAGCCTTAATTCTAGAAGTGCAAATGGCTAACTCTTGAAACTGAAGACACTTGGTTGTTTTTAACCATTTTGGATGTTTGTTTTTTTCTGAGGCAGCTAGAAACACAAAGTACTGAAACATTTTGAACTCAACATTTGAAACAGCTCAAGAACATCTGTGACAAAATACAACTGACATATTTTTGTAATAAAGACGTTGAACACTTATAAGAATATTATATTTAAGAATAATTTATAGTGTGTATATTTGAAGAACTGAACTACTAATCTACACTGATCTATAAAGTTAATCACATCTGGACTTACAGAGCTTTTCTGCAGTTCCTCACAGCTGGAATCAGTCTCAGTCGTCCCTCTCCTGTTGTGTTGTACTTCTTCAGGTCCAACTCATCCAGAACCTCCTCTGACATCTGCAGCATGTAGGCCAGAGCTGAGCAGTGGATCTCAGAGAGGTTCTTCTCTGATCTGTTCTCTGACTTCAGGAACTCTTGGATCTCCTGATGTACCGAGTGGTCGTTCATCTCCGTCAGACAGTGGAAGATGTTGATGCTTCTGTCAGGAGAGGTATTATCTCTGTTCATCTCCTTCAGGTTGTTGATGGCTGTCTGGATGGTTTCTGGACTGTTGTCCGTCTGACCCAGCAGACCTCCTAAGAGCTTCTGGTTGGACTCCAGAGAGAGACCATGAAGGAAGCGAACAAACAGGTCCAGGTGGCCATTTTCACTTTCAAGGGATTTCTCCATGGCTCTCTTCAGGAAGTCATCCAGGGTTGAATGAACATATTTTGCTCCCAGATATTCATATTTTTTCCCCAGGAAGTCCTCCAGTACCTCTTTCACACTTTGTGTTGTGTGGAGTCCCTAAAGTCTAGAAATGTATCACTTTTAAATTTAATTATTTTTTAATTTTTTATTATTATTATTATTATTAGTATTATCATTGTTATTATTATTATTATTATTATTATTATTATTAATAATAATAGTTGTATTAGTAGTATAATTACTACTTGTTTTTTTATTATTATTATTGTTTATAATTATTCCCACAAGCTAAAAACGATCATTGTATCGGGATAAATTAAGTAGTTTCTTATCTTATCTTATTTCTTAACTGAGGGTATTTGCTAGAATTGTTTAAATGATTTTATCTTATTTTATATATCTTTTTGTTTCTGGATTATTATTGACTTTTATTCTTTGTTTTTACAGTAGAGCCGTCTGTAACTCTGGTTGAAAGGTCTATAAAGAACATCACTCTGACATCTGCATAATGAGGGCCAGAACTTTTCATACTTTAGGTTGATTTTGATGCTAATACTTCTGTACTTTTACTGGAAAGCAGGACTTGTAGTATTTCTGTACTGTAGTATTAGTACTCTGACTGTGTATTAGAGTATGAAGTGAACAGCAGATGATCAGACTGTGACTTTAAGACTTTCACCTCAGTATCTGAGGGTCAATATTTGACTGTAATAAAACTGATAAAAGACGTGATTGTCGTTTTATTTCAGTCTGAATGCTTCGCTGACAGCATTATGAATCGATTTAGTCTGACTTCACAGTCATTTAACTTAAACTTTCTTCTTCTACTGCAGCCACCTTCTAACAATACATCCGATTATGTTCTTGTTGTAATATAAGTAATATTTAAACTATGTAAATCTCATCTAAATTCCTGGTCTCAAAGAGACATCTCTATCATCGGCCGAATTCTTCTTACAGAAATGGAATGCATTTCCCGATTCATCTACCCAGCTTACTCCTTATCACTTCCCAAAGATGCAATAAAAGCCATAAACCAAGCTAATTTCAGTTATATCTGGAAAAGGAAAACACTCTATATTAAGAAAGGCACTATGGTTAAAGAATATGAGGAAGGTGGACTTAAGGCTATTGATATTGAATACATTAATGAAACTATTAAGATCATTTCTAAAACATGAAAAAAGTTTTTGGTTTCATATGCCCAGTGAACTTTTTACTAAACTAGGAGGCATCGGCTTCCTTCTTAGATGCGACTATGACTTCACAAAACTCCCCGTCAAATCATCCTTGTTTCATCAACAGGTTTTACTTTATTGGAAAATGATATACAAGCATAATTATAGTCCCCATAAAACCCCAATACGGAATTGCCGGAATGTATTACTTAAAAATAAATCCATATTTTTACAAAATTGGTTATTAAAAGGAATATGGTCTGTGATGCATTTATTGGACAATACAGGAAACATTCTACCATTTGAGGACTTTTGTTCTAAACTCAGCCTCGTTGACAGAGGTCAGTATAACAATGTTGTCAAAGCAATCCCTCAAGCTGTAATTGTGATGGCATATCATTTATCTCAAGATAATGTAAACCCCCAATCTCCCTTCACTTTTGGTGAATGGTCACAACCTCATTAACTTAAAACTACCTAACGTCACCTTTACTAAAGACTTATATCCGTTCTCTTCAAACAGAAATTCAATTCTAAAACGTTTCTCTAAAAAAGATGCTGAGAGTCTAAGATCGAAATTCTTTAAATGTCCTATTGCACCAAAAGTGAAGGAGGTTCACTTTAAGGTTCTCAGTGAAATATATATAATATCCCCCTCTGCTGAGTTCTTAAGAAACAGTTTTGGTTTTGATCACAATAACTGCTGGTTCTGTGATGAACACATTGAAACTACAGAACATTTATTTTATGAATGTATTTTTGCTAATGCTCTCTGGGATGATTTGCATTTTTGGTTGTCCACTAAATTTGTATTTTTTTTCTAATCTAACAAAAGAAAATGTTATATTTGGTACAATTGTGAAAGATCCCGTACATGAATGACCTGGCAATCAATAATCCATAATCATTCTTTTTATACATAAAAATAGATTCCTGAAATCAAGACCACATTTCTATGTTTTCCATCAGGAGCTGTGTCTTTACTTTTCATCTCTGAAACATAGGAAGAAAAAGATGCTATGAAGCTTTCAATGTTAGTTGAGGACCTTAACCTTACAGAGAACCCCTAAAGCACTATTATCACTATTATCACTATTATCACTATTAGCACTATTAGCACTATTAGCACTATTAGCACTATTCCCTTATTTTCACTCTTATGCACTGTATGCCTAGAACTAATCTGCAGAGGCACTTTGGGTTCAGAATATATGAATGAATAAAGACAAAGTGAAACCCAGGTCCAGGTGGAGGAGGTGGTGGAGTGTGGAGCAGAAGGAGTGGAGGAGTCTCAGTGTGTCTGCAGAGACTGTGCAGAAGGACAGATACACTGATGATACTCTGTCAGGTCCAGAGGAACACACAGAGATGATGGTGGTTACAGATCACTACCAACTCACTCCTTTCCATCTGATGAGAGAAGAAGAAGACAACAGAAGTCATCAATCAGTGTTTACAGAGACTCCCTTCATCAGCTGTCAGTCAGCATCCAGTATAAAGAGCAGAGGGACTTCAGTCTGTGCAGCGTAGCCAGCTTCCTTTCAGCTCTCATGTTAACGTATTGGAGTGAACACACTGAGCTCAGAGCTCACAGACCAGAGGCCTGTACTACGAAGCCAGTCCAACACACCCAGGGTATCTTCTCCTTATCTGGTTTAACTAACCCCTCAACCAAGATCCCGCTAAGCGGTCCTACGACAGTTCTGATCAACTCGGTAAGTCAACCCAGGGTTTCTCAGTCTGGCTGTGAGCGCGTTCACATAGAAGGGGCGGGGTTTGTAGCACATGACCAATCAGAGACATGGACCAGTCTACGGTCAGCAGAGCGGCACACTTTACAAACGCATACTAGACAAGTTAAACACATAATCCAGACTAGAATTAACACAGTTTAAACTGCCAAATGCAGGAAGGATGCATACGAGATGAGGACTAAATCCACAGTCTTGTTGTGTGTAAAATGACCTGTAACGTTGATCTTAAACTAATCGGAGGCTTCAGCAGTCTGAGTTAGATGTATTAGGGCTGGGTGACTTGGACAAAATCAAATATCAGAATATTATTTTGTGTAAATGACCAATAATAGAACAGCTAGAACAGTCTGGTAAGGTCAGAAAATGACATCACTTTACTGTAATACAGCCTTTAAAACCAGGAAGAGACAACACTTATGCCATATCACGATATTACTAGGGCTGTCAATCCATTAAAATATTTAATCAAGATTAATTACAAATGAATCACACATTATTTATCTGTTCTAAATGAACCTTAAAGGGAGATCTGTCAAGTATTTAATCCTCTTATCAACATGGGAGTGGACTAATATGCTGCTTTATGTAAATGTATGTATATATTTATTATAGTAAATCAATGAACAACACAAATCAATAACAGATATTGATCAGAAACCCTCACAGGTACTGCATTTAGCATAAAACAATATGCTCCCATCATAACATGTCAAACTGCAGCCCAACAGGCAACAACAGCTATCAGTGTGTCAGTGTGCTGACTTGACTATGACTTGCCCCAAACTGCATGTGATTATCATAAAGTGGGCATGTCTGTAAAGGGGAGACTCGTGGGTACCCATAGAACCCATTTACATTCACTGATCTGGAGGTCAGAGGTCAAGGGACCCCTTTGAACATGGACATGACAGTTTGGAGCGTTATTTAACCTCTTCATGACCAGCTAGTTTGACATGGTTGGTACCGATGGATTCATCAGGTTCTCTAGTTTACTATGATACCAGTACTAGTAGTAGTAGCAGCAGTAGTAGTAGTGGTAGTAGTAGTAGTAGTAGTAGTACTAGTAGTAGTAGTAGTTCTACTAGTAGTAGCAGTAGTAGTAGTAGTGGTAGTAGTAGTAGTAGTAGTAGTAGTAGTAGTAGTAGTATGACCTGGTTGGTACTGATGGATTCATCAGGTTCTGTAGTTTCAGATGAAACCAGTATCTTCACTCTAGCTTTAAAACTGAGCTGCTACAACCTAAAAGTCACAAGTTGCGTTAAGGCGTTAAGGTAATTAGTGGCGTTAAAACGAACTTGCGTTAACGGGTTATTATTGTGTTAACTCTGACAGCCCGACTAAATATGGAGTCTTTTTGGACAAGGAGATCAAACAGAGCGTTTCAGACAGAGGGTGTAAAGAGGTGCTGCAGCACAGCCGGGAGAAGAAAAGTAAAGTGATTTGTGAACATTAAAGCATGTTAACATGTTCTAGTAGAAACCTAAAATACAAGTATGAAGCTGAACATCAGCCTGATAGGTCCTCTTTAAAGGTCCCACATGTTCATACACAGACTGAACAGTAAAACGTCAGCTGTGATTACTGGACTTCAGCAGAGGTTCTGGTCTGTATAAAGACCACATGGTTACTAAATGTAACCATGGTTCTATGATGGTTCTATCTCTCAATGAGAGAACACACACTTTCTGATCAGAGTTGATGGTACGACAGTTTGATGGATGAGGACCACTGTCTCTATACATGATGTGATGCTGTCAGCTGTGATCCAGCTTTATTTCCTGGAGACATGAACACAACAACAACATCTTCTTCACATCAACTCTAACACATGATCACAACAAGCTTCTGGCTGATCTGATTGGCTGACTGTTCTCTCTCTCTCTGTGTGTCACCGTTCTCCTCTCACAGCTTAACGGAGGAAACACATCACAACAATACTGCTGAAACCAGCATGGACCGACTCCGACCCTCTACTGACCTCAGAGTCTCCAGTCTACAGTGTGGATTCTCCACAAGATCAGACAGCAGCTTCACATCTGATTCCTGCAGCTTGTTTCCACTCAGATCCAGCTCTCTCAGATGGGAGGGGTTGGACTTCAGAGCTGAGGCCAGAGAAGCACAGCTGATCTCTGACAAACTGCAGAAACTCAATCTGAATAAAGAATAAATGATGAAGATAAAAATCACTTTATAATCCATGTCATGTCATGTCATGTCAACACACATCAATACCAAGCTGCTGATCTCTCTAAAATCAAATTCCATACTTCTCCATACTGCGTAGGAACCCTGAATATTAGTTCAGAGGATCTTCTGTATCCAGATGTGACCATTTACCAACAATGATAAACATTCATTTACTTTAACAACTAACAGTGGACATTTTCTACACTTTCTTTAAGAAACACAAGTCTTTAGTGACTGAAGACTGAATTTAGTTCAAGAAACATGAAAATATGAAGAAAAGGACATTAACAACTTTATGGATGTAAGTTATGTTTGTATATAAATCAGGTTCAATTGTTAATTAAACATATAAGATCTATAACAGTAACAGAGAGTCAGTGAACTGACCTCAGAGTCTCCAGTCTACAGTGTGGACTCTCCAGAAAACCACAAAGGAGCTTCACTCCTGAATCCTTCAGGTCGTTGTTACTCAGCTCCAGCTGTCTCAGATGGGAGGGGTTGGACTTCAGAGCTGAGATCAGAGAAGCACAGCTGATCTCTGACAACCTGCAGGTCCACAATCTGAATAAAGAATAAATGATGTAAGTTTAGAAGACAACATTCCTGCTTGAAATCATTCAATGTTTAATAATGTGTTCAGAGCTGAAGAAGGTTTAGAACGTAGAAGTTTAGAAAATGTAAACTCCAAACACCTGAAGCCAACAGGATGCAGGTTAAAAACTGTCAAATACAAACAGTGAAACAGAGCTCTCATTAATATTAATGACAACGTGCTGCTACTTCAATAAAGACGTAGTGACTTCACCTCTTAAACTCTGACAGCTCCACCAGAGGATCCATCTATACAAACTCATGTTGAGCAGCCAAACACAAATAAGAACCACAGAAACTGATTCAAGATTCAACTCAACATCTCAAAGTTTCTAAAGATGTCAAAGATGTCAGGATGGATTTGGGGAAATGTGAACAAAAGATATTTAAGATAAGACATCTACAATATATATATTTGAGGAATAGTAGAGTCATAAAATCAAAGCATCTTCAGTTTAAACTCTTCAGTCAGTAAAAGCATCATATAGCTTCATAACATTTATAGAAAAAAACAAATACTGAACATATTTGTTATTGTCTGATATCTGAAATAGAGATTATTTATTTATTCTTCATATTTATGTTTTTTAATAATTTATTTTAACATGATGAAGTCAGGAGTTGTGATTTATGAAGGTTTTAAATCTGTAGCTCAACATAGCTCTGCCACAGTCAATGGACTAAACCACTGAAGAAGAAAACAGACTTTAGCATTAAGAGACTCAGTGTGGATCAGTATAATATCAGCCTGATGTCTGCAGTTTAGTGTCACCACAACTTTCACATCATATTAATCTCAGTACACAAGTAAAAAATGGTGTCTGACCTCAGAGTCTCCAGTCTACAGTGTGGACTCTCCAGAAAACCAGACAGGAGCTTCACTCCTGAATCCTTCAGGATGTTGTTACTCAGCACCAGCTCTCTCAGATGGGAGGGGTTGGACTTCAGAGCTGAGGCCAGAGAAGCACAGCTGATCTCTGACAAACTGCAGCTCTCCAATCTGAATAAAGAATAATGATGTGAGTTTAGAAGACAACGTTCCTGCTTGAAATCATTCAATGTTTAATAATGTGTTCAGAGCTGAAGAAGGTTTAGAACGTAGAAGTTTAGAAAATGTAAACTCCAAACACCTGAAGCCAACAGGATGCAGGTTAAAAACTGTCAAATACAAACAGTGAAACAGAGCTCTCATTAATATTAATGACAACGTGCTGCTACTTCAATAAAGACGTAGTGACTTCACCTCTTAAACTCTGACAGCTCCACCAGAGGATCCATCTAAACAAACTCATGTTGAGCAGCCAAACACAAATAAGAACCACAGAAACTGATTCAAGATTCAACTCAACATCTCAAAGTTTATAAAGATGTCAAAGATGTCAGGATTGATTTTGGGGAAATGTGAACAAAAGATATTTAAGATAAGACATCTACAATATATTTGAGGAATAGAGGAGTCATAAAATCAAAGCATCTTCAGTTTAAACTCTTCAGTCAGTAAAAGCATCATATAGCTTCATAACATTTATAGAAAAAACAAATAGTGAATATATTTGTTATTGTCTGATATCTGAAATAGAGATTATTTATTTATTCTTCATATTGATCTATTTTTATTATCATTTCTTGGAAAAAAGAAACATGATGGAAGTCAAGAGTTGTGATATATGAAGGTTTTAAATCTGTAGCTCAACATAACTCTGCCACAGTCAATGGACTAAACCACTGAAGAAGAAAATGGACTTTAGCATTAAGAGACTCAGTGTGGATCAGTATAATATCATCCTTATGTCTGCAGTTTAGTGTCACCACAACTTTCACATCATATTAATCTCAGTACACAAGTAAAAAATGGTGTCTGACCTCAGAGTCTCCAGTCTACAGTGTGGACTCTCCAGAAAACCAGACAGGAGCTTCACTCCTGAATCCTTCAGCTTGTTGTAGCTCAGCTCCAGCTCTCTCAGATGGGAGGGGTTGGACTTCAGAGCTGAGGCCAGAGAAGCACAGCTGATCTCTGACAAACTGCAGCCACTCAATCTGAATAAAGAATAAATGATGAAGATAAAAATCACTTTATAATCCAATCAGATGTGTTCAGGTTTTAAATGTGTAGCTCAACATTACTATGTCCTAATCAATGATCTTTTCCCTACAATGAGTAGAGTGACTTTGTCATTATGTTATTGTGGATCATCATAATGTCAGCCTTCTACAGACATCATCCAGATGTCACCACAACATTCATACAGCTGTTCATGTCAACACACATCAATAACAAGCTGCTGATCTCTGTCAAGTCTGGAATTAGATGATCAATATTAAATCAGACTTGTTGAACTTCATTACTTCATTTATTACATGGCCTTCTTCTCACTGTATCTGGGAGCTTAGCAGGTTTATGTCATTTACAGGAAAGGTCCACATTTGTTCAAGTGTGTCTGTAAACAACAGCCACATGTCATATGTACATTAAAAGAGTTATTGGTGGCAGTAATCATTCCTCCTGTGAAGTGGTCCCTTCATAACACAACTACACTGTAAGAAATGACTTCAGAAGTTCAACTGAAACTAATATGAAGATTCAGCAGTCTGAGTCCGACAAATCAAAGTTACAGACTGTTTAGTACCAAATTCCCTCTTTGAGTTACTAATCCTCCTGCAGCTCAACAAGGAAACTGTCAAACACAACATAGTGACTGGATACATACTAAGGCTGGGCAACATATCCATATTACATCAATATCGTGAAATGAGACGAGATATCGTCTTAGATTTTGGATATCCTAATATCTAGGGTTGTCAAAGTTAATCGTTTTAACGCCAACATTTTCTTTAACGCATTAACGCAATCGATCTTCCAAAGGTTGTAGCGGCTCAGTTTTAAAGCTAGAGTGAAGATACTGGTATCATCTGAAACTAGAGAACCTGATGAATCCATCAGTACCAACCATGTCAGACTAGCTGGTCGTGAAGGAGGTTAAATAACGCTCCAAACTTCCACTAAATGTTGGAGAGGAAAAACTGTCATGACCTCTGACCTCCAGATCAGTGAATGTAAATGGGTTCTATGGGTACCCACGAGTCTCCACTTTACAGACATGCCCACTTTATGATAATCACATGCAGTTTGGGGCAAGTCATAGTCAAGTCAGCACACTGACACACTGATAGCTGTTGTTGCCTGTTGGCTCTCCCTTTAAGGTACATTTTGGACGGATAAAAAAAGTGTGATTCATTGGCAATTAATTGCGATTAAATATTTTAATGGATTGACAGTCCTAGTAATATCGTGATATGGCATAAGTGTTGTCTCTTCCTGGTTTTAAAGGATGTATTACAGTAAAGTGATGTCATTTTCTGAACTTACCAGACTGTTCTAGCTGTTCTATTATTGGTCACTTACACAAAAAAATATTGTGATATTTGATTTTGTCCAAGTCACCCAGCCCTAATACATCTAACTCAGACTGCTGAAGCCTCCGATTAGTTTAAGATCAACGTTACAGGTCATTTTACACACAACAAGACGGTGGATTTAGTCCTCATCTCGTAACACTCAGGTTAAACGGGGATTGCTTCACAGACAGAAGGAATGATGACAGACATCAATAACTCTTTGAATGTACATATGAACATGTGAGTATTGTATTCAGATAGATTGAAAAAAATATGAACCTGCAAAGATGTTTCTGATGCAGAATATTTATTTTGTTTTTGCTTCAAATAATTAGACAATGCTGACATGAAAACAGAGCACAGTTAGATCTGCTGTCAAAAAGAACGTGGGAATAACTTAGAACCATAGAAACCTCTGATTAGATGGTGTCGTTCATAATCATCACTTATGTGCCTTTAAGTTGGTGCAATACGTGTTTGTTGAAGAGTGCTGCACCTTTAGACATGTTCAAAAAGAGAGCTACAGGAATGAGTCCTAAAACCCAGAAATGAGTCAGCATTTTAGCACTTCCTGTTTCCTCGTCTGGAGGTCAATGGGTTTTTAGTTAGATGCCTGAAATAAGGTCTGTAGTTAAAGGTCCAGTGTGTAGGATCTGGTGGTATCTAGCGGTGAGGTGAGGAGATTACAACCAACTGAAGCCTCTCCTGTGTGCCAAGCGTGTTGGAGAACTACGGTGGCCGACGTAAAAACGTGAATGTCCCTCTCTAGAGCCATCTGGAGCAGAGCCAGTGCAGAGAGAGTGTCTACAAACTACATAAACTACAGTCAGTGAACTGACCTCAGAGTCTCCAGTCTACAGTTTGGACTCTCCAGTCCAGCAGAAAGCAGCTTCACTCCTGAATCCTGCAGGTTGTAGTTGTTACTCAGGTCCAGCTCTCTCAGATGGGAGGGGTTGGACTTCAGAGCTGAGGCCACAACTTCACAGTGAGTATCTGAGAGTCCACAGTCAGAAAGTCTGTGATGACACAAAGATTACAAAATATGTTATTATGAAAGAGGACAGTTAATATTTACTTCATGCATTTGATGACTAAACAGTTTGATATAAACTTCTTTGATTAACATTTGCTCCTCACATCAGTGGATCAGCTAATCTTATCTCACTGTTTGACATGAAACAATAATTCTCATCACTCTCTCTCAAACCTGCAGACTTTCAATCTTTGTTTTTCTTTAATCTTGCAGATGAAGAGAGAGAACATGTAGTTACATTGAGGCTTCCCTAATGTCCAGTCTGTCAGTGAGATCTGATCCCAGGTCTGTCTCCACAAAGTTAGCATGAGGCCTTCTTGATTAGAAAAGCATTTTTAAAACTCAGTGAATAAGTAATAATAATACAGATGATAAAGATGACCTCTCTTTGCTAGCTACCTGCTGCTGTCAGGTTCACGTCCATAAATGGGAAAATTCAGTGACTGCTGCCAAACGGTAGAGAAATGAAACAGATCGTGTAATAATATTAGACCTGTACATAATTAAACATTCATATAATTAGATATTTTGATGACTGCATGGCGTTTTGTCATTAACACTCATTTCTGAGCATCAAACGTATTCAGCTCACAAACACAATTAAAGAACCAATAAGGTTTCATTATTTTCAGCATAATGTCATCAGAAAGATGTTATCAGTGTTTCAGCATTAAAAACACAACATTGATCTTTGGTGTGTTTAAGATCTCTTAAAAAGTCTGAATTCTACCATTCTGCTGTTATATATTCATCAGACCGCTGTTATTGGTGGAAGCTGTGTATTTCCTGTTACTACTCTTCTCTACAGCAACAAGAGAGAGAAACACCTGAGTTTCCTTCTGTGAGGAACAGAATAAAAGGAAAGACTTAAAAACACGATGATGGAACACAACTTGACTTCATGAGCAATGAAATGCACCATTGCTCGATTCAACACACTCAGGGGTTTTACAACGACTGTCTTCGTCTCGTATGACCAGTAGTTTACGGTGGCTAATGCTAGAGTTGGGTCGATTTTCGGTTTAGCCGCTCCGGTCTGGTCCGGTCCGGTGTACGAGTTTAAACCGGTTTGATTTTATGCTAACCGGCAGAACCGATATTTGTCATTATGACACGTTCTGGCAAACTAAAAAGCAGCAGACATCAACAACCTGTGCCGACAGAGTCACAGTGCTAAATCCAGCCTGTATTTGCAATATGACAACGTGATTAACGTAATATTATGATGTTATGTTGGTGTATAAACAAGAAGAGGTTTGTTTACTAGGAAGTTCATGTGTTTTTTGGGGTGACGAGACGAGACATGGCAGAGCTGGTCTAAAAAAAAAAACTAAAACTGCAGCAACATGGCAACAGTTTGGATTTGAAGCCAACGAAAGAGATGAGCCCAAAAACACACGAGGTAAGGTGTAATGTGGTGCAAGGCCTATTGAAAGCAAACCCCAGCACCAGGACTCTGATCCCAGGACCGCCCCGACTCCCCGCCGGATCAGCAAACGTTCTGTTGCTGCCGTTACACCGGTTAGACCCAGCGCTCCACCAGACAGCTGATCTTTTGTTCTTTTCATTTGTTTTACCAGGTTCACATGTCGTCTCCATCACCCAGAAACATAAATCAGAAACAACTGTAAAATGTAACAATTATTCTAAATAAATAGAATAAGTGTTCATTAACTTGACAGCTAGAAACACAAAGTACTGAAACATTTTGAACTCAACATTTGAAACAGCTCAAGAACATCTGTGACAAAATACAACTGACATATTTATGTAATAAACACGTGGAACACTTATAAGAATATTATATTTAAGAATAATTTATAGTGTGTATATTTGAAGAACTGAACTACTAATCTACACTGATCTATAAAGTTAATCACATCTGGACTTACAGAGCTTTTCTGCAGTTCCTCACAGCTGGAATCAGTCTCTGTCGTCCCTGATCTGATGTCTTGTACTTCTTCAGGTCCAACTCATCCAGAACCTCCTCTGACATCTGCAGCATGTAGGCCAGAGCTGAGCAGTGGATCACAGAGAGTTCCTTCTCTGATCTGTTCTCTGACTTCAGGAACTCTTGGATCTCCTGATGTACCGAGTGGTCGTTCATCTCCGTCAGACAGTGGAAGATGTTGATGCTTCTGTCAGGAGAAGTTTTATCTCTGTTCATCTTCTTCAGGCCGGTGATGATTCTCTTGATGATTCCTGGACTGTTGTCTGTCTGACCCAGCAGACCTCCTAAGAGCCTCTGGTTGGACTCCAGAGAGAGGCCATGAAGGAAGCGAACAAACAGGTCCAGGTGGCCATTTTTACTTTCAAGGGATTTCTCCATGGCTCTCTTCAGGAAGTCATCCAGGGTTGAATGAACATATGTTTTTCCCAGGAAGTCCTTCAGTACCTCTGTGTTCCTGTTTGTGTAACAGTGGAACATGTAGACTGCAGCCAGAAACTCCTGAATGCTCAGGTGAACAAAGCAGTAGACTGTTTTCTGGAAGATCACACTCTCTCTTTTGAAGATCTCTGTACAAACTCCTGAGTACACCGAGGCCTCTGTGACATCCAGACCACACCGCTCCAGGTCTTCTTGGTAGAACATGATGTTTCCTTTCTCCAGCTGTTCAAATGCCAGCCTCCCCAGCTTCAGAAGAACTTCCCTGTCAGCCTCCGTCAGCTCCTGTGGACTCGTCTCACGTCCCTCACCGTACTTCTGCTTCTTCCTCTTTGTCTGAACCAACAGGAAGTGTGAGTACATGTCAGTCAGGGTCTTGGGCATCTCTCCTCTCTGGTCTGTAGTCAACATGTGGTCCAGAACTGTAGCAGTGATCCAGCAGAAGACTGGGATTAGACACATGATGTGGAGGCTCCTGGATGTCTTGATGTGTGAGATGATTCTGCTGGACAGCTCTTCATCACTGACTCTTCTCCTGAAGTACTCCTCCTTCTGGGCGTCAGTGAAGCCTCGTACTTCTGTTACCCTGTCAACACATGCAGGAGGGATCTGATTGGCTGCTGCAGGTCGGGAAGTTATCCAGACGAGAGCTGAGGGAAGCAGATTCCCCTGGATGAGGTTTGTCAACAGCACGTTGACTGATGACTTCTGGGTGACATCAGACACAACCTCGTTGTCCTTGAAATCCAGTGAAAGTCTGCTTTCATCCAGGCCGTCAAAGATGAACAGAACTTTACAGTCAGCGAGCTTCTCTGCTGTGACCTTCTGTAATGTTGGATGGAAAACATGGAGCAGCATGAGAAGACTGTACTGCTCATCTCTGATCAAGTTCAGCTCCCTGAACGAAAGCAGAACCACCAGACTGACATCTTGGTTCTCCAAGCCCTCTGCCCAGTCCAGAGTGAACTTCTGCACTGAGAAGGTTTTCCCAACGCCAGCGACGCCGTTCGTCAGAACGACTCTGATGTGTCCCCGTTGGTCAGGTAAGGCTTTAAAGATGTCCTGGCACTTGATTGGAGCGTCATGGAGGGTCTTCTTCTTGGAAGCTGTCTCAAGCTGCCTCACCTCATGTTGGGTATTAACCTCTTCACTCTGTCCCTCTGTGATGTAGAGCTCAGTGTAGATCCTGTTGAGGGGGGTTCCACTTCCTGTTTCATCACTTCCTTCAGTTCCTTCAGTCACACGTTCACATCTCTTCTTCAGACTGATCTTATGTTCATCTACAACCTCCTGCAGACCTCTATCTGCTGAAAGAGAGAAACAAAGTTTAAGACAAAACAAAGAAACTCATTATTTCTAATGCCAATATGAAAATAATCAATATAAGAACATATAAAGAAGTAAAGGTTATAAAGTCATCTTCCCTTCTTGAAGTCTAAACTAACATCAACGTGATTTCTATATATATTTGTAATCGTGTTTCAACGTGTCGCTCTGCAGGACCAGACGTGTGTTTGTAAGTCAGAGAAGGAGACTGTAGCAGGAAAGATAATGTTGTTCAAAGTCTGTGGCTCCTGTTCAGTTCAGTTCAGTTTATGTTTATATAGCGTCAAATCATAACAGAAGTTATCTTAAGATGCTTTTCATATAGAGCAGGTTTAGACCGTACTCTATCATTTAGAGACCCAACAAGAGATCCTCCATGAGCATGTATTGTTATACGACAATGACAAGAAGATAACTCCCCTTTCATCAGTGTGTCTGTCTGTCTGGGATAGAACAGTGATGTCATAGTGCTCCATATTCTTCTGAATCTGGACATCGGCTCCTCCACAGAAGCATGACTCCTCTTCTTCTCTCTGTGGAGACATTACTTTATTACTAAAATCATTTGTTGATTGTTGGTGAAGAATATCCAGACTTGTCCGACACTGAAGCTCAGATGGTCACAGAGAAGAGTTAAAGTGTTGGTAGTGAATTCAGCATTCAGTCTGTGATGAAGATGTTCCTTTATTTGAACTCTCCTGCTTTAATAAACTAGAATTAGCTGATTTTCCTGTCTGACTGTCTTATTGAACATTTAGTGATCTGGCTGAAGTTTGTTCATTAAAGAGGAACAACGGACATTTTTAAAACATGAATATTATTTTGGAGGCTAAATAACTATATAAACTATATAACTATATAAACAAACTGCAACTTGCTCATGTACGCTGATATTGAGAGGACGCTCCAGGAAACCACCAGGTGGCAGCTTCATCACGGTAAACAGTGACTTCCTGTCGGTGCTGATATGAATGGAGTATAGAATCTCAACAACATTTGCAATATAAATAAACACGCTGTCACTTTCTGAATCTATTTTATGTGTTAACAATAAACACTTCTAAGAAAGGGAAACGGTGTCAGACCTCTCTGACTTCTTTAGTCTTCCAGTAGTTATAGTTTATACAAGTGCTGTCCACTGGAACGGAGAGAGTTGAAATGCTATACTCCATTCATATCTCCACTGAGGTGATTGAACTGAGGTTAGAAGTGGTCTAGATATTGAGGTAGAGCATCAGTCTAAGACACACAGCATGTAACACTGGTGTCCTGATGTTCCTTATTTAACTCCTGACGAACGCAGTACGCAGTATACAGTACATAGTGCATACTACTGAGGAACGCAGTATGCACTATGTGACGGTTAAAGTGATGTATTTAGCAGAATGCTAGACCAGGCTTTAGCCTTTAAACCAGCTCTTAAAGGGGAGATGCTTTACAGATGCTTTTTCACCACATGTTGCACAGTTATGATGTGCACTGATTCAAGATGACACCCAGTAGGTCCTAACAGCTGATTCTAGGAGGAGTCAAACCAACAACATATTCAGAGGACCAATATGAGAAACTGAATTACACATTTGAAGCTCATTCTTCCAGATCTTTAGACCATTTCACAGTTGTGAACGTAAACATTCCAGATGTGTCCAGTTTATTTCCTGTTGCAGTGGATCTGAATGAAAAGATGATTTAAATTGATGATAAATTGTGAAATGGAGGTTCTCAGGTGTTTTGTTACAGAAATACAATCAGTAGTTTGTGGCTATAAAACCCAGACTAAGATCCATCTGAGGTTGAAACAGTATCTGCACTAATAGTTCTGCATCAGAATATAAATCTGTTAGCAGAACATTTAGTCTTCATCCTCAATGCATCATCATCCATCAGGTCAGCTTACAGTAGAAACAGTCTCTTACTTTGACTCTGAGGGTCCAGGTTCATTACTGAAGTTAATAGGTTTCCACATGGACCAGTCACTCTTCATAGACAGACAGCTGGGTACTGGAGACTCTGTTCTCCGTCTGGACTGAACTCTGAAAACACCAAGAGGATCTCTGAGACAGAGAGACAGAGAGACAGAGACAGAGAGAGACAGAGAGAGACAGAGAGACAGAGAGACAGAGAGAGACAGAGAGAGACAGAGAGACAGAGAGACAGAGACAGACAGAGACAGAGAGACAGAGAGACAGAGAGAGACAGAGAGACAGAGACAGAGAGACAGAGAGACAGAGAGAGACAGAGACAGAGAGACAGAGAGAGACAGAGAGACAGAGACAGAGAGACAGAGAGAGACAGAGAGAGACAGAGAGACAGAGAGACAGAGAGACAGAGAGACAGAGACAGAGAGAGACAGAGACAGAGAGAGACAGAGACAGAGACAGAGAGACAGAGAGACAGAGAGACAGAGAGACAGAGACAGAGAGAGACAGAGACAGAGAGAGACAGAGACAGAGAGACAGAGAGACAGAGAGAGACAGAGAGACAGAGAGACACAGAGAGAGACAGAGAGAGACAGAGAGACAGAGACAGAGAGACAGAGAGAGACAGAGACAGAGACAGAGAGACAGAGAGAGACAGAGAGAGACAGAGAGACAGAGACAGAGAGACAGAGAGACAGAGAGACAGAGAGAGACAGAGAGAGACAGAGAGACAGAGACAGAGACAGAGAGACAGAGAGACAGAGACAGAGAGACAGAGAGAGACAGAGAGAGACAGAGAGACAGAGAGAGACAGAGAGAGACAGAGAGAGACAGAGAGACAGAGAGACAGAGAGACAGAGAGAGACAGAGAGACAGAGAGACAGAGAGACAGAGAGACAGAGAGAGACAGAGAGACAGATATTTGTGATCTGATTAGTAAATTCATCTAAACTGGGTTGAAAAACGATGCAACTTGGTTGCCGTGGTGATGAATGACGTCAGACTATGAATCTCTGTTTGAGGAAGAGCGACCCGATTCCAACCCCCCCCCCTCCACCGTCTCCCTACCCACTTCCTCTCTGTTGGCGTGGAGGCTCCGCCATATTAAGAGCCATTCCAAACCAATCACTGGGGACAGGAAGTGAGTCATAAAACCCTCCGACAGCGAGCTGCATCGATGACGACTCAACCAGCTGAACTCACTGACGACGTGCAACGCCGTTCAGTGATCCCATGTCAGTTCCGTGTGACTACCGGTACAAACATTTACTGTAAACTGATCAAACTGACATTTCATTTATTCTACTTTATGTCTTACAGACGTCTTCTACATGAAGTAAATAGATTGAGGATCACATATACCCTCATCCAGTCTAGAAAACGGTACACATGTTCACTACATTGGAAATTGTTAATTATATATATATATATATATATATATGTATATATATATATATATATATATACGTAGATATATACTAATAATAATAATGTGTAGCCCTATCAGGAGCAAAAGCCTCATCATTTATCATATCTCCAACAGTGCAATACTGACTTAACAGTGTAATAATTCAGATGTGTAATAATCTGGTTTCTTCCGGCATTAACTCTGCATGGATTTAAACATTTATATTATTTGCATAGATCTTATTTATTTTTAATAATTTTTGAATTTGAATATGAGTTTATTTTTATTTATTTATATATGTTTGTATTTATTTTTTATTTTTGCACTTTTTTAAATTATTTATTTTTGCATTTCTTTTTTATTTATTTCGTTTGCATTTCTTTCTTTTTGCACTTTTTTTATTTATTTGTTTTTTTATTTATTTTTTATTTATTTCTTTTGCATTTTTTATTTTTGCATTTATTTATTTTTGCACTTTTTTATTTATTTGCTTTTGCATTTATTTTTTATTTATTTATTTTGCATTTTTTATTTATTTGTTTTTGCATTTTATTTTTAATTTATTTATTTTTTAATTCATTTTTGCACTTTTTTATTTCTTTCTTTGTGCATTTATTGTTTATTTATTTACTTTGCATTTTTTATTTATTTGTTTTTGCATTTATTTATTTTTACATTCATTTATTTTTCATTTATTTATTTTTTCATTTATGTATTTTTTCTTCTGTTCTGAGATGTTGTTGTTAAATGTTAAATATACTGATGAAGAGGAGGAGGATGAGGGTTGTCGAAAAATGTTTGTTCAGCTTCAGTTAACAAATACATTTTAGTAGAAATTTTGAAATAGAAAAACAAAAATCAACAGCAAATTGGTAGAGGAAAGAGAAAATGAGTGGTATAGATGAGTTAGTAGCAGCTCTCTTACTTTGACTCTGAGGGTCCAGGTTCATTACTGAAGACTATAGGTCTCTCCATGGACCAGTCACTCTTCATAGACAGACAGCTGGGTACTGGAGACTCTGCTCTCCGTCTGGACTGAACTCTGCAAACACCAACATGATTTGATTCACATCACATGAATCCTTGATAAACTCTCTTTTGTAGGTCATTAAGGTAAAACTACTGCTACTGTCAACAATAAGGAGGTTTAACAGTTTGTAGCCGTTCTGTTAGATTAGATTACATCTCTTCTAGCTGACTGACAGCTGTCACAGATATTAAAGGGACTGTTTGTAACTTTTGAAGCGTATAAATGTACCGGGTCGGGACACATGCTCGCTCGCGTCTCCTCTGCCTGCCTTCACTCACACACCGCGCTCCTTCTCTCTCTCTCTCTCCACCTCTCACGTGCATGCTGCTCACTCCACACTGCAGAAGAGTTAGTTTAGCTCTGAGAATATCTAGTGAATGTTCAGTGGACGTTTGTGCAGAAATAACTGCTGCAGCTCCTCCAGACCAACAGAGGTTTCCCGTGTCTTGTGAAGTGACGGGGCTCCGCAGAGAGAAACGTTATCGTCTCCCCCGTTCCCTCCGGCCGCGGTCGGGAGGCTGAGGCGGGAAAAGCCAACACTAGGATCAGCATTGATTCATGGAGAGACCTTGGTCTGGTCAGCTAACATTACTGCCAAGCAGCTGAAATATAGAGTGATATTGTGCTTTTAGCTGACGTGTGTCTCCTCACTGTGTTGAGCGATGCTCCTTCATGTCTATGTAGAGCGAGCACAAGCGCCAGCAACAGGACGCTGACTTTAGTTGACTTAACGGACACAGGTGAAGCTGTTAACAAGACATTATGATTCTTACTAACACTCCCTTTAAGAGGAAGTCAACAGAAAACATGGTATTGTCAGAGGAAAGATGAAATGAGTGGTATAGATGAGTTAGTAGCAGCTGTCTTACTTTGACTCTGAGGGTCCAGGTTCATCACTGAAGACTGGAGGATCACCTTTAGACCGATCACTCTTCATAGACTGACGGCCAGAGACTAGAGACTTTAGTCTGTCCTCCTCTTCCTCCACACAGTCACTCATCTTCTGATCTGAAGTCAGTCTGACAGGTCAAACAGGAACACTGACTGTGAACATGAAGAGGAAACAAGTTAGTACAAGAGAACAGGAAGTAACACACACCCTCTCTATGGCTGCATCCCAAAGCTCTTCATTTTCATTTCCTCTCTCCTCGCTCCTCACACACCGCCAGTCACTGAGAGATCTTTATAAAACCTGATGAACGGACTTTAAATAACTTTCATTTATTAGAATGATGTGTCTTTTCATGATCTGTTATTTCCCCCGTTAACTTTTATTAATGATTCTATTAAAGTCAGAGAGAGAAGGAGAGTCTGTCTGTCAGCAACAAACACCTTTTACATCATTTATCCTCATTCAGTCACATGAGGCTGATGATTCCTGAACGTCTGGTTTGATATGAGTTACATCATTTACATTTTCCCTTTAGCACAATAAATAATGTCCAGTGTTCAAAAGACACCATAGTCATATTCTGAGTTATGAAATAATGAGCTCACAATCAGAATATCAATAACTACAGACGCTAATAATGAATCAATAATATAAAGAGCACTTGTCTTTATTAGTATTAGATCAGTTCAGACACAAACAGCTGTTAGAGCTGACTGACAGCTGATCCAGATGTGATCCAGATGTGATCAGCTGCTGCTGTCATCAGAAACGGACGTCGCTTCACGTGACGCTTCAGAGGAAACGACGTCTCATGGCTCTTAAATCCTATTTCCTCGGTTGCGTTCCAATAGTCCGTTTTGCTCAGGAAGGTTCCTAACTGAGTGAAACGACCCGGAAGTACCTCAGAAGCAGCCGTGATAAGAGCCGTTCAAATTCACCTAATGTTAAGGAAAGGAGCTTCAATGCTTCCTTTACTATCTCCTTTAGGACACACTGGAGCATCCTTTACCAAAGGAAAGCAGCTTGAATGCTTCCTTTACTATCTCCTTTAGCAGAGGACACACTGGAGCATCCTTAACCAAAGGAAAGGAGCTTCAATGCTTCCTTTACTATCTCCTTTAGGACACACTGGAGCATCCTTTACCAAAGGAAAGGAGCTTCAATGCTTCCTTTATTATCTCCTTTAGCAGAGGACACACTGGAGCATCCTTTACCAAAGGAAAGGAGCTTCAATGCTTCCTTTATTATCTCCTTTAGCAGAGGACACACTGGAGCATCCTTTACCAAAGGAAAGGAGCTTCAATGCTTCCTTTATTATCTCCTTTAGGACACACTGGAGCATCCTTTACCAAAGGAAAGGAGCTTCAATGCTTCCTCTATTATCTCCTTTAGCAGAGGACACACTGGAGCATCCTTTACCAGAGGAAAGGAGCTTCAATGCTTCCTTTATTATCTCCTTTAGCAGAGGACACACTGGAGCATCCTTTACCAAAGGAAAGGAGCTTCAATGCTTCCTTTATTATCTCCTTTAGGACACACTGGAGCATCCTTTACCAAAGGAAAGGAGCTTCAATGCTTCCTCTATTATCTCCTTTAGCAGAGGACACACTGGAGCATCCTTTACCAAAGGAAAGGAGCTTCAATGCTTCCTTTATTATCTCCTTTAGCAGAGGACACACTGGAGCATCCTTTACCAAAGGAAAGGAGCTTCAATGCTTCCTTTACTATCTCCTTTAGCAGAGGACACACTGGAGCATCCTTTACCAAAGGAAAGGAGCTTCAATGCTTCCTTTATTATCTCCTTTAGGACACACTGGAGCATCCTTTACCAAAGGAAAGGAGCTTCAATGCTTCCTTTACTATCTCCTTTAGGACACACTGGAGCATCCTTTACCAAAGGAAAGGAGACAATAACATCCCACAATGCCTTGCGGCTGCAGCATTTAAAGCGACGCAGCGTTCATAATAATAAACTAGATGCTGATCTTGCATATTATTTTCATCCACTAACTGTGATTCATGTTTAATCTGAGTGGACGGTGACTTTCTATTTAATGAATGATTTATTTTGAACATGTAACAAATACCTCAGTAAAACACAAAACAAGAATAACTAATCAAATGAACAGTAAACAATCAATGAACTAATAATCAATATTAATAAATATGATGAATATTTCAAAAAGAAGTGTGAAGAAGTCCAGCCTCCACTTCCAGTATGTGATCCTACCTCTTCTCCAGAACTCCACCAGTTAACTCTATATGGATCATCTAGTCCTGTTTCTTGGTAATGAGGTGATGTTTGTCCTCGTTAGGTCAGATGATCTTTAGGATCTGTTGATAGAGTGTTCCAGCAGCAGTATCTCTCTTTAACACACCGCAGGTGAAGCAGTCTGTCACTGAAACACCTGTTTAATACCGCACGGGGAGAAGCAGCGCCTTTTGTAGTCCATCTTCACAACATTGTAGTTTCACCACAGCAGACTGACGTCACTAACATCCGCCGTGGTCGCATCATAATGACGGAGTCTAGTGAAGGAGCAGTCAGAGGTTGTCTTTTCCTAACTCCTTCTGAAGTCTCCTTCTCATCTCTCCTTGACCTCATGACGTTTTCCACTGAGGTCAAGGAGAAGTGGTTAGGAGAAGTGGTTAGGAGAAGTGGTTAGGAGAAGACGTTAGGACGTCATTATTTGACTATTCCAACGCAACCCTCGTTTCCTCTCTCCTCGCATGGTTTCCTTGCGTCTATCACACACACACACACACACACACACACACACACACACACACAGTATACACACACACAGTATACAGTATAATAAAGCAGCCAGCGCTCCACCTGGTCACTTCTCTTTACCTCTCTGCTTGTTTTCTTGGCTTACAGCAGCTTTAATGAGGATTATTCAGCCAGTCATGACGTTGTGTTCACAGATGAATCAAACTGTTGAGTTCATTCTAACATTTCTCTCCTCTACAGTCCACAGGGAGGAAACTGACTCAGACACTTTAACAGTAACATGATAAAATGTTGGATTAACACTCACCCTGCTTCAGTCTTCAGTCGTCAGCCCTCGGTCCTCTTCTCATAATGGAGTCTGGAATAACTAACTGAGCTGGTCTCCTCCCTGTTCACCTGGATCAGTGTGGCTCCTCCTCTCTTCATTTACAGGAAACCTTTGACCTCAGAGTTTATCTACAAGTGTGTGTGTCATTTCTGTTGCACAATATCGTTAATGAGTAACTTTAACAATGATGTATTTATATTTCCGTGTCACACTATCAAGTTTCAGATTGACTAAAGAAACCGTCTCAACAGATAACGCCTAGCCTGACTGAGAAGATGATCATGCAGTATAACGTTTAAATGTTTATATCTCATTCAAAAGGAACTATGTTAGGGAAAACTGTCTGATAACAACATCCTCGAGTGTTTCCACCTGCAGCTCCTCTTCCTCCACATCTGAGCTGCTGACAAGAAAACACAGTTTAAACACCTCAAATTAAATCAGTAAAACGTTTAAAAAAAGAATTGTGCAAATCCTGAACAAACTGTCCACTAGTGTGAAATATTAATATTACAACCTGTAGTGATCACAGTCTCTACATATATGTAGTCCTGTCACAGAGGAAAGTGAACCGACACACATTAGATTTAACATTTGTTCAACGTGATCTTCTTGATAAATCAGTTTCTACTGTCTGTATTCACATCAGTGTGACTGATATGAGGTCAACTATTCACACCGTGAAGCAAAGAAACCCACTGCATTAAAAACACAACGAGCACTGATGAAGAACAAGAACTCCCAACACCTGCAGCTTCATCACATTCCTGCTGTTTCTAACAGAAACACACCTGCCAGGTGTTATTTACCTGCACTGTACGTAGACAAGGTTTCAGCCATAACTACCTGTACTGTAGGTGTCACAACTAACATTTATCAGACAATTAGACTCAACAGCATGAACACAGTGATGTTGATCAGAGAGTATCAATCTGAATTATGATTATCAGCTGAAGAAACACCTCACTGATATTCATTATTAACATTATACAGGACAACCTGACATTTATTGATCAGAGTCAAACTGTTACAACTAAATTAACATTAAAGTTGAACCCAGACTGAGCTGTCTCACCTTAAACAAGCTGATTACTTTAAACACGGAATATCTTTGATTTATGAAGTAAAGCACTAATGTAATATCATATGAATGACAGCTAAAATCATACTTGTTCACATGTTTGTAAAGTAACTAGTAACTAAAGCTGTCAGATAAATGTAGAGCGTAAATGCAGATAAATGGAGTAAGAAGGACAACTTGTCCCTCTGAAATGTCCTGCAGTAGAAGTATAAAGTGGCATGAAAGTAAATGTACTTTCTAACACTGTAACTGTGTAACATTAGGCCATCAAATCAGCAGAAAAACAGGAGATTGATTTATAGAAAATAATCTATTTAAATCACAATATTAGTGAGAAAAATCACAGCTTGATATATTTGTTTAAAATGTTCAGCCCAACTAGCTGTGAAGTAATATTTAAATGTAAAGTGGTTGGTTAACTAGCTACAGCCTCAGTAACATGAGATCTATGTAACATCACCCAGAGAAGGATCTTAACGCCCCCTAGTGGCCACGGTCGGTAACTACATCTGCATCAATATCAAGTTAGAGGAGTTACATACAAGACACACTTCCGGTTACATCCTTCAAAATAAAAGAGAAAGAGATGTAGTTATGCTCTTTGTCCACAGGAGGGCAGTGTGATAATGATTTTAATTATAATGATTGTGACTAACTACAGCTGTTTAGGGTTAGGATTAACAGTAGATTACTTGGTTGCTAGGCGCCGACGCGAGTGGCAGCCTGTCTTAGTAGCTCTCCGTGTTTCTACTTTCTTTGTTTTCTTTTTCGTTACTTTTAACTTTCTACTGCGCTTAGTTTTTGTCAGTGATAGTATACTGCACACTTTATGTAAATAGTTTCCTTTTTCACAGCCGTCTTATTTAGTTATTATATTTAGTTAGCCTGACAAACGGACATGATCGGACAACGGACGGTGTATTCATCTGAAGCGCTCCTCGCCTTTCGGGACCGAGTAGCAGCGCCACCGAAGGATTTACCTGCTGAGATACGGCGACACAGACGGGGATCAAGAGCCGGTGTGATCGTGAGGGGGAGGAGGGAGATTTAAACCCGTCCTGCCTTCAGTGATCATGGGCAATGTGAGATCTCTGGCCAACAAGACGGACGAGCTAGCAGCCCTGGTGAAAGACCAACGGGAATACCGAGAGTCCAGTGTGCTGTGCTTTACGGAGACATGGCTGAAGGGGATTATACCAGACTGCTTAGTGGAACCGGACGGCTTCACGGTGGTGCGAGCTGACAGAGACAAACAGAGCGGTAAGAAGAAAGGCGGAGGGCTTGCTGTCTTTGTGAACTCCAGATGGTGTAATCCCAAACACATCACCGTAAAGGAGCGCATCTGTACCCCCAAGTGACGTCATCCACTCCACCGTCGCGGGATTACAGACGAGGCACCCCAGCGCATTCATCATTGTAAATGGTGATTTTAACCATGTGAGGGTCTCCAGAGCCCTGTCGAACTTCACCCAGTATGTGACCTGTAACACCAGACACAATAAGACCCTGGACCTGCTGTATGCCAACATTAAGGAGGCATACAGCGCCACTGTTCTCCCCCCCCCTTGGCGGTTCAGACCACAACCTCATCAGGCTTGTGCCAACATACAAGCCTGATGTCAGGAGGCAGCCCGCCACCACCAGGACTGTTCAGCAGTACCAACATACCAGCCTGATGTCAGGAGGCAGCCCGCCACCACCAGGACTGTTCAGCAGTACCAACATACAAGCCTGTTGTCAGGAGGCAGCCCGCCACCACCAGGACTGTTCAGCAGTGGTCAGTGGAAGTTGAGGAGGAGCTGAGGGAGTGTTACAGGTCAACAGACTGGGAGTTGTTTGACAGGGTCCACGGTGAGGACATCGATGGACTCTCCCACTGCATCACAGACTACATCAGGTTCTGTGAGGAGAGCATCGTACCCACCAAAAAGGTACGCTGCTTTCCTAACAACAAGCCCTGGATCAATGGGGACATTAAAGCCCTGTTGAACAGGAAGAAGAGGGCGTTCATGGCCGGGGACATTGAGGGGGCCAAGGTTGTCCAGAAGGAGCTGAAGAAGGAGCTGAGGGCGGCCAAGGACACCTACAAGGACAGACTGGAGGGGAGACTACAGGCCGACAGCTCCAGGGAGGTGTGGGGGGGGTTCAGGAAGATAACTGGCTACAAACAGCCGAGCCCTGGTGTTGAGGGGATCCAGGAACATGCAAATGAGCTAAACCTGTTTTTCAACAGGTTTGACCAACCAACCCCCATGAGCTCAGCAGGACAGCCTGGGTCCTCACTCACCAACACCAGTGCCCCCCCTCCACACCTCTCCTTCCCCTTCCCCTCCTCCCCCCCCTTCCACACCTCTCCTCCTCCCCCCAGCACCCCCTTCCACACCTCTCCTCCTCCCCCCAGCACCCATCCCCAGGAGGCAGCAGCAGCTTGCCCCCCCCATACCTACCCTGAGGAGCACATCCACAGCATGTCCTTTGCACCTGGAGACATTGCAACATCCACCCTGATCATCACAAGGGGCCAGGTGAGGAAGCAGCTCTCAAAGATCAGCGTGAACAAGGCCAGGGGACCAGACAACATCAACCCCAGGGTGCTCAAGGCGTGTGCTGGGGAGCTGGCAGCAGCGTTCCAGCACCTCTTCAGCCTCTCCCTGAGGCTGAAGAAGGTTCCCCAGCTCTGGAAGACCTCCTGCATCGTCCCGGTGGCCAAGAAGGGACACCCCAGCACCCCCAATGACTACAGGCCAGTTGCTCTGACGTCACACGTCATGAAGATCTTTGAGAGACTGGTTCTGCAGCACCTCAAGCCCCTTGTGAGCGACTTCCGGGACCCCCTGCAGTTTGCATACCAGGAAAACATCGGTGTGGATGATGCCATCACCTACATGCTCCACAGAGCCTACACTCACCTGGAGAGGCCGCACAGCTCTGTAAGAATATTGTTCTTTGACTTCTCCAGTGCCTTCAACACCATCCTGCCACTCCGGCTAGCTGAGAAGCTCTCAGCGATGCAGGTTGATCATGGCCTGGTGGCCTGGATTAAGGACTACCTCACCAGCAGACCACAGTATGTCAGACTGCAGGGCAGCCTGTCAGATGTGCTGGTGAGCAACACCGGCGCCCCCCAAGGAACTGTGCTGTCTCCCTTCCTGTTCACCACCTACACCTCCGACTTTCGCTTCCACTCGGGTACATGCCACCTACAGAAGTTCTCCGATGACTCCTCCATCGTCAGCTGCATCACAGATGACAACGAGGAGGAGTACAGAGCCCTGGTGGAGAACTTCATAGGGTGGTGTGATAGCAATCACCTCCAGCTCAACATTGGAAAGACCAAGGAGCTGGTGGTGGACTTCCGGCGGAGCACGAGGCCCCCAACTCCCATCACCATCCGAGGGGAGGAGGTGGAGGTGGTGGACACCTACAAGTTCCTGGGAGTACACATGAACAGTAGACTTGACTGGACTGATAACACCGAGGCCCTCTACAGGAAGGGACAGAGCAAACTGTTCTTCCTGAGGAGGCTCAGGTCTTTTAATGTATGCAATAGGCTGCTGCAGATGTTTTACCAGTCTGTAGTAGCCAGTGTTCTCTTCTTTCTGTGGTATGTTGGGGGGGTAACATGAACACAAGGGATGCCAACAGACTGAACAGGCTGGTGAGGAGGGCTAGCTCTGTGGTTGGATCTGAGCTGGACGGTCTGGAGGTGGTGGCAGACGGCAGGATGAGGAGGAAGCTGGACGCTATCCTGGAAAACCCCTTCCACCCCCTCCATGATGAGCTAGTCAAGATGAGGAGCACCTTCAGCCACAGACTCATCCCTCCTCGGCACAACACAAAGCGCCTGGGTCAGTCCTTCATGCTGGTAGCCATCAGGCTCCACAACCAAGGCTGACCCCCATATGACAACTATTAGGACTTTTAAGAAATTTAAACATGCACTATCTGGCGCACTTTACACTCACTTTACACTATACATCCTATATACCACTTTATTGCTGACTGCACATATGTACATATTACATTTATTTATTTATTTATTTATTGTACATTCTACATTTATTTATTGACGGACTGTACACACTATGTTCACCCATTCACTCTGTATCTTTTATATCTCTATTATTGTCTTTAGAATTTTTGTATACCTTTACCTCTCCTGTGATTCACTCTGTTTGCTGATGTTGCTGCTTTGACACCTGAATTTCCCTCCGGGGATTAATAAAGGTTCATCTTATCTTATCTTATCTTATAAAGAAACATATAAAGAAAACTTTAAAAGACAGACAAACTGTTATTTATGTGTATTTATGTTGTTAGTAAACTGTACAGGTAATATGGTGTGGCTAAAGTAATGGAGAGTGAGAGCTCTTGGTTTTTCTGAGGATCTTTGTTAAGAGGTGCTGTTCTCATTGGCTGGCCTTCGATGACGTCGCTGCTGCGGATTGGCTGAGGACGGCGGGGTTGGCCAATTTAACTTCCGGGTAAACAAACAGCTGATAGCAGGTCGATGGCTGTCAGCTGTTTTTGCCAAAATAATAATAATAATAATACAATAAACGGATTAAAAGTGAAGCCGAAATAACTACACAATGATGCTGATTAGTAAAAAGTCTAAATTCATGCTTTGTCAGGTCTGTTACCATGACGACAAGCAAACAACTTTTAAATTGCTTGTTTTCTGAATGAAGTCTGGTATGTATATATTGTTACACACCACTTATGTGATGAATGCTTTTGATACACATGCTTTAAAGTCCCATATTTAAAAAAGTGAGATTTTCATGTTTTATAGTATAAAGCAGGTTTAAGTGCTTTATATAAATACTGTTAAACTATCAAAGCGCTCAATATACGGAGAAATACACACAGCCCGTATTCAGAAATTGTGTGTTTGAAACAAGCCGTCAGGATTTTTGTCCATTTGTGATGTCACAAATATACAATATTTAGATCATCACACGGTTTTAAACGTAAACATTCTAAATGTGTCCCAGTTTATTTTCTGTTGCAGTGTATGTAAATAACATCAGCTGACAGGAAGTAAACATGGACCCAAGCTGTTGCCTAGCAACGCAATTCCTTTGAAATGAGCTAAAACGGAGCGTTTCAGACAGACAGTGAATACAGGTATATTCAGGCAGACAGGACGAGGAAAATAAAGTTGTTTTTTTAACATTACAGCATGTAAACATGTTCTAGTAAAAACACAAAACACAAGTATGAACCTGACAATGAGCACGATATGGGTCCTTTAATATTTATATATATATATATTTTATATATATATTTTTTTATATATATATTTATATTTATTTATATATATGCATCATGGTTAATTGGTCACAGATTTTGTACGCAAAATGCTAAAATTTATATTTAGTAGTAGTAAATAAATAAATAATAAACAATCAGGTCCTTTTGATGAGTATTTTATTATTATTATTTCACAATATATATATAATGGCTAAGATGCTGCTTTTCTATTGCAACACTTTCATCACTTCTTTCATCTACTGGGCGGTTTACCTGAAGACATAATAAGTTGCACAATGAAGACATGTAGTGCTCCTCCCAGGGTCCAGAGTTAGGAAACAGCAATCACAATGTAGTTTTCCACTAACAATGTTGTTAACAAATGTTACACAAATAGATACATAAAGATATATATATATATATATAAAGAAGTGATTTTACATTAACAGAATAAACTGACCCATGTCATAAAATGATGAATATTGACCCAACTATAAACCTGTTACAGCTGTTGTGACGTAGTTGGTGAGTATAGAGTTGTATGGTGACCTGTGGCATCTGCACATACTATACCTGTCAGAAGGACTTCATGACATGACGCAGCTTGTCTGTTTTCTTGCACAGAGCACATCACTGTCCTGTCAGTAGCAACAGTAGCCTGAGGGGTTAGAGGAGACATAAGGACTGTTGAATTCACGACAGACTGCCGGAAAAACCTGAATAAAATATCAGAATATGGCTCAGAATATAAGCTTAAGCAACAGATAGAGAAGTCATGGTACCTTGGCCAGCTGCTCCTGTTAATGCTGTATGTATGAGTATCACTTCCATATCACTTATTTTATTTAAAGGATAGTTTCTGTATTGACATGTCATGTGTCATCATGGGGGATTTTTCTTGTCTTGGCTGAGCAATCAAAGCCAATCTCCTCCTTGTCATCCATAAATGGAATACTTCTTCTTGAGTCACTGAGGTAGTTAGTTGCTCAACACGCCCACTCCTCCAACAACGCGTCTACTCCTCCTCAGCCTGTATATATATAACAGCTGACTCCAGCAACGCAAACACAAGTCACATTAAAGTGAGGAAGCATGAGGTCTTGCAGTCTGTGCATCGTACTGAGCCTACTGGCACTCACAGTTTACTGTGTGCCTACAACACCACCACCACCACCGGTCACTGTGCAGGATGAAGGCTTTGCAGAGGTGTGTATGTTTACATGCATGTGTTCTCACTACTTTGCTTTTAAGATGTGCATTTTGGGGACTTTTCTCACCTTCATTTTACAGAACTACCTGAAGAACTTCTTCAACCTGACAGAGGAGAGAGGTCCAGCCACCAGACGGGGGATCAGCCCGGTGAGCAGGAAGCTGAGTGAGATGCAGAGATTCTTCGGTCTCCAGATCACCGGGACGCTGGACGCCGACACCGTGGTGATGATGAAGAAGGCCCGCTGTGGCGTCCCGGACGGCAACATCGCCCGTTTCTCCACGTTTGGAAGTAACCTCAAGTGGGAGAAAAAGAGCCTTACCTACAGGTGAACTGATCTGGAAGTGAGAAAGTAAAGTGTGAGAGAGTAATATCATAGTAAGTCTAACTAATAATTCTTCTTGACTATTTGTCTGACAGGATAGTGACCTACACACGTGACATGCCTGTGTCAGAGATAGATGACTCCATAGAGAAGGCGCTGCAGGTCTGGGCCAAGGTCACTCCTCTGAGATTCACAAAGATCAGCAGTGGCACCGCTGACATCATGATCTCCTTCGGCAGCCGATGTGAGTACAGAATGAGTTTCAGAGGTGGAAGAAGTACTCCGATCCTTTATTTAATAAAAGCAGAAAAAGTCTAAAAATACTCCATTACAAGTAAAAGTCCTGTATTCTCAGTGTTAATTATCAAAAGTACTCACTATGCAGAATGGCAGAGTGTTTAATTATTAATATTATATTATATTATATTATATCACAACTTTTTTCTCGTAATATTCTGACTTTATTGTGTAAATCTTAGATGTGTTTTCCCTCAATGTGGCCCTAATACTCCGTAGTACATTGTCTCTTTGGCCCTCACTGCGTTAGACTTATATACTATATACTTAGACTATAAACTGTGTTACCTTCATCACAATGATCACATGTTTTGCGGCTCCAGACAGATTTTCTTTTTTGCCTAAAATGGCTCTTTTGATAGTAAAGGTTGCTGACCTCTGGTTTGGAGAAAACAACATTAGACCGTGGTAGAAATGCAGACAACAGTGGACTGAAGGAACCTTTTAGTTCCAGGGACTAAAAGTGGAAACCCAGCATTAAGAACGTATATTTAAAGCTGCAGTGGGTAGAATTGGAGCAACGTTTTGCCCAATGATGGCAAAATAATACTGCCTGCTGCTGGTTCTGACGTGAGGTTTCTTGTTAACAGCACATGGTGATTATTACCCCTTTGACGGCCCTGATGGCACTCTTGCCCACGCCTTCGCCCCGGCCCCCGGCATCGGAGGAGATGCTCATTTTGATGATGATGAGACCTTCACTTTCCGCTCAAACAGAGGTGAGTTTGTTATTGACGCTCAGCATGTCTGTTTTTACTTGTCAGCGTGAAAGGATATAATTATGGAGAGAGGAGCTGTAACTAACCTGTAGTTCTGTGTATTCTCTGCTGCAGGCTACGTCCTCTTCATGGTGGCTGCCCATGAGTTCGGCCACTCCCTGGGCTTGTCTCACTCTGATGATCCCGGTGCTCTCATGTACCCCGTCTACTCGTACAGAAACCCCGACACCTTCGTTCTGCCGCGGGACGATGTCAACGGCATCCAGTCTCTCTATGGTTAGTACTAACGATGCCTGTTTGCACACAGTAGCACTTAAACCAAAATCTCAGACAGCCTCTTGCGCAATATTTCATGATGCTACTCAACTGTTATTGTTGCAATATGATGCAGCGCTTTCTAAATACTTGGTGACTCATTTTGTTTATCCTCCAGGTGCAAACCCTGATAAGGATCCCTCTGTAACCTGACCTCAGCCCCCCACCACCCCCGACTCCTGTGATTCAACCATGGTTCTGGATGCTGTCACCACCCTGCGAGGAGAGATGCTCTTCTTCAAAGACAGGTATATCAGACATGCTGCACAGCAGAACGCTAAAACATCTGGATCCAAACCTATCGGGATTTTGTTCTCACATTAGGGATGCACCGATACCAGTATCGGGTATCGGGTCCGATACTGTGCTCATGTACTCGTACTCGGAAAAACGGCTCCGATACAACGGCACCGATACCGCTTTACGGTGGTGCGCCCGACCCCACTGGGCCGGGATCCCGCCTCAGCCGCCCGCACCGGCCCTCGCTTTCATTGCGCCCACAGGGTTTTGCTTGCACCCTCTGACTCGCGCGTGCGTTAGACTCCTTGGGTCGGGTGGGTTGCCGACATCGCCGCAGACCCATGGCGCCTTTTACGTGGGCCGAGCCCCGATCTGGTGGCACGACGCGGTTGCGGCGCACTGAGGACAGTCCGCCCCGGTGACACTTTGTCCACGGCCCCGGGAAGCACCTTCGCCCCGAGCCTTTCCAAGCTGATCTAGAGCCTGTCGCGGCGCACCGCCTCGTATGCGGGACTCCCCAGCCTGCCGTGTGTCGCTCACACCCTCCAGCTGGCTGTTAACGAGGGTCTTTTGGCACAGAGAAGTACTCGTATCGGTACTCGGTATCGGCGAGTATCCAAATGTAAGTACTTGTACTCGGTGCATCCCTAGTTCTCACCATAAGTGGCTTCATGTGCATAATGTTCTTGTGTGTTTTCAGCTTCTTCTGGCGGAGTTACCCTCAGAGCAACACACCTCAGCAAAGTCTCATCACAAACTTCTGGCCCAACGCCCCCACCAGCATCAACGCCGCTTATGAAAGCCGATACTCAGATAAAGTCTTTCTCTTTAAAGGTACGTGTTCTTCTGATCTACCCGAGGCTCCGATCTGAAAGCATTTTCAAAGTTTACCTCAATCATCTTTTCCTGCCTGCAGGTCGTAAAGTGTGGGCTTTCAGGGGCTACGACCTCGTGCGTGGCTATCCTAAAAAACTCACCAGCGTTGGTCTGCCTAGACGCGTGAAGAAGATCGACGCGGCCCTCTATGACGTGCAATCTGGCAAGACTCTGTTCTTTGAAGGCGACATTTACTACAGGTGTGTTGAGAGTATATACACTGGTATTCAGTATTTTTAACCTTTATTGAATGTATCTAACTGCTGTCTGTGTTTCCTCAGTTACGATGAGGCCAGAAAGACGATGGACCAGGGTTTCCCCAAGCGAGTGGATCAGACCTTCTCCGGCCTGAGCGGCAGGGTGACTGCAGCTTTCCAGTACAGAGGTGAGCAGCAGTCAAAGCTGACCTAAAGTTTTACAAGTCAAAACAACTGAAATGAGATATTCAGACCCGTCTTTAATGTTTTCAGCCTAAAAAGAAAAGGGACATTTTTGGGGGAAGTGTGCTTAAAAGCTTTTCTTGCTGAGAGTTACATGAGAAGACCGATACCACTTTATTTAATGGACAAACATGAGAGTGGGTGCCATCAATCTTCTCGTCTAATTCTGGACAACAAAGAGATTCAAATATTCACAAAAATTAAAAAACTATTCCTTTTAACCAGCACAGAAACTAACCTTGAGTCTGTGTTCTGCAGGTTTTACGTACATCTACAGCGGACCCTACATGTTTGAGTACAACCTGAGGACCGGGAGGTTGTACCGCGTGCTGAGGAACAGCTACTTCCTGCACTGCACTAACTTCTAGAGCACTTTAAATAGTATAAAGTTGTTTATGTAGCCACTCTGAATGAGAATGAATGTACACTAACAGTGTTAAAATAGGTCATTTTAAATATTTCTATTGTTCAAAATATTACACATTTAATTCTATGAAATTAATTTAGAGCTGTAGTATATAAATGAAATGTGATGTTATTTTTATATATTGTCTTGAAGATGTTCCTTCAAGACAGCAAGTCCACTTGCATTTGACCACTTCCTACTGGTGCTGCTGTTCTTTATATCTGTAGTGTAATGATGCGACAGATGACCTGGAAAGCTTTGGATGTGTGTGTGTAATCAATGCATTTTAATAATTCATTTTATTGATATGTAATTGGACAATAAAACCATGGATTACCAAAGGTCTTATAAAGGTCTTGCAAATTAATACAATTAATACAACATAAATACAAAAATCAACCTTTTGTAAAAGCCCCTTTCGTTTTGTGATGGTATACCACCACTTATGCTGTTATTCCACGAGGCCAGCGGTCAGCAACCTGCGTCTCTTCAGCTCCTCTCCAGCGGCTCCCTGTGGATTTATAAACATGGAAATGAATAACTGTTTTTTGTTTACATTTTTATTTTTATTTATCATTGTTGTAGGTCTATGGTACGACGGTACGACAGAGTATTAGGGCCACATTGAGGAGAAATAAATTAATCTGAGATTTAGAGAATAAAGTCATAATTCCGTAGTATCCGGTTGGAGTACTGGAGGTTGTGTGTTTGATCCTTATATGACACAATGGGTTTTGAGGTCTTACTTCAAATAAACAAGTCAAATACAAAAAGAAACAATACATCAACGTATCTGGTAAGATAGCTCAGTGTGGTAGATAACTGGACGGAATACTGGAGGTTGTAGGTTCAATCCTTATTTGACACGATGAGTTTTGAGGTCTTACTTCAAATAAAGAAGTCAAATACAATAGCAAACACCACATCAGTGTATCTGCTCAGATAGCTCAGTGTGGTAGATAACTGCTCGTAGTATCCGGTTGGAATACTGGAGGTTGTGGGTTCGATCCTTATGTGACACAGTCTGTTTTCAGGTCTAACTTCTAATGACCAAGTCAAATATACCAAGAGAACAGTCCTCACTGCGTGTGGCATTGGTGGCTGGGTTGCTGAGTTCTGGTTCGGGCTGCGGCAGATCGGGGTTCAATCCCTACCCTCATCAGTGTCCGGTGCCCGACAGTGGTGTGAGACGAGCGTCTCCTCCCAGGGTTTACCAGAGATACAACTGAGGGGTTATGCATCAGTATATATGTTAAATATATACTTTTATGCGACGCATGTGATATTGAATGCGAAGTATAAATATATTTAATATAATAATATATATTATATAATATATTAAATAATGTTATATGCGTCGCATATAATATTATATGCGTCGCATAAAGTATATATATTAAATAATATCATATGAGTCGCACACAATATTATGTGCGTCGCATAAAAGTATATATTTAACATATATACTGATGCATAACCCCTCAGTTGTATCTCTGGTAAACCCTGGGAGGAGACGCTCGTCTCACACCACTGTCGGGCACCGGACACTGATGAGGGTAGGGATTGAACCCCGATCTGCCGCAGCCCGATCCAGAACTCAGCAACCCAGCCACCAATGCCACACGCAGTGAGGACTGTTCTCTTCGTATATTTGACTTGGTCATTAGAAGTTAGACCTGAAAACAGACTGTGTCACATAAGGATGGAACCCACAACCTCCAGTATTCCAAGTAGGTATTCCGTCCAGTTATCTACCACACTGAGCTATCTCACCAGATATGTTGATGTATTGTTTCTTTTTGTATTTGACTTCTTTATTTGAAGTAAGAGCTCAAAACTCATCGTGTCAAATAAGGATGGAACCCACAACCTCCAGTATTCCAACCGGATACTACGACCAGTTATCTACCACACTGAGCTATCTGAGCAGATACACTGATGCGGTGTTTGCTATTGTATTTGACTTGTTTATTTGAAGTAAGACCTCAAAACTCATCGTGCCAAATAAGGATGGAACATACAACCTCCAGTATTCCAAGTAGGTATTCCATCCAGTTATCTACCACACTGAGCTATCTCACCAGATACACAGTTGCAGTGTTTGTTATTGTATTTGACTTCTTTATTTGAAGTTAGCCCTCAAAACTCATTGTGCCATATAAGGATAAAACACACAACCTCCAGTACTCCAACCGGATACTACGACCAGTTATCTACCACACTGAGCTATCTCACCAGATATGTTGATGTATTGTTTCTTTTTGTATTTGACTTCTTTATTTGAAGTAAGAGCTCAAAACTCATTGTGTCATATAAGGATCAAACTCACAACCGCCAATATTCCAACCAGATATCTACCAACCTGAGCTATTTCAAAAGTCATAACATAGCATGTAAAAAAAGTTGTGTTCGAAAAATGCTATTAAAAAAAAAAAATTCATGAAAAAAGGCATACTATTGTAGGACAAAAAATGTCATGAAAAAAGTAATATGTCAAAAATATTTTGAAAAAAAAAGTCATTCTGTAGCATGTTGAAAATTTGTACAAAGAAAGTCGCAGTATAGTATGTCGAAAAATGTTCTTAAAAAAAGTCATATAGTATGCTGAATTTTTGGGGGAAAAAAGTAATAGTATAGTACGTTGATAAATTCTTATCTACCACACTGAGCTATCTGCCAGGATACACTGATGCAATGTTTCTTTTTGTATTTGACTTCTGCATTTGATTTGGCCCTCAAAAATCACTGTGTCACATAAGGATCAAACCCTAACCCTAACCTTAACCCACAAACTAGAGACCTAGAGCATTCAGAGGATGGATGGCTTTCCTAGCTAGATTGACAAGGAGAATTCTTGGAGAAATGTCCAAATGTCAAAAGGTTTTGATACCAAATCACAGCATGGCTTTTTCTACTGTGTTCCTCAAGGTCTTGGTGTCTTAATGTGGTCTTTTGGAGGGATTGTTGCTAATCTTTTATCAATTCTCCCAATGTAAAAGGAGGTTAAATTCAGCACCAAATCTGTGTAACAAATGGTATCAACCCAAAAAATGATGCAACAACTTATGAGACATAATGTACACCCCTTCTATGTGGCATCTACTGTTGACTTTTATGATCTACTCCTGAACATCCCCTTTCCCCCAACCCTACCCCCCTACACAAGGGGCTGGAATGGTAAGAGGTTAAATTGTAGATGTGGGTTGAGCCCCTGCAATGGACTGGCTTCCTGTCCAGAGGGGTGTATGGCTAAGCTGCTTCATGACTAAAAAAACCCAGTAGATAATCTCCATAGCAATGAGCCACATCAGCTCAAACAGGGCTTACTTTTAAGACTATAAACAGACTGACTACCCGTCAGATGAGTGTATTTTGTGCAGTTTTGATGCTCTTTCATCTAATGAAAACATCTCACTGAATTGAGGTGGAGTGATTAGGATGCTTACATATCCACCAATTAGGCCTCAGGGTAATACAAACTGCATGACAGTCTCTACATATATGTAGTCCTGTCACAGAGGAAAGTGAACCGACACACATTAGATTTAACATTTGTTCAACGTGATCTTCTTGATAAACCAGTTTCTACTGTCTGTATTCACATCAGTGTGACTGATATGAGGTCAACTATTCACACCGTGAAGCAAAGAAACCCACTGCATTAAGAACACAACGAGCACAGATGAAGAACAAGAACTCCCAACACCTGCAGCTTCATCACATTCCTGCTGTTTCTAACGAAGACACACCTGCCAGGTGTTATTTACCTGCACTGTACGTAGACAAGGTTTCAGCCATAACTACCTGTACTGTAGGTGTCACAACTAACATTTATCAGACAATTAGACTCAACAACATGAACACAGTGATGCTGATCAGAGAGTATCAATCTGAATTATGATTATCAGCTGAAGAAACACCTCACTGATATTCATTATTAACATTATACAGGACAACCTGACATTTATTGATCAGAGTCAAACTGTTACAACTAAATATACCATTAAAGTTGAACCCAGACTGAGCTGTCTCACCTTAAACAAGCTGATTACTTTAAACACGGAATATCTTTGATTTATGAGGGTCGGTAACTACACCTGCATCAATAACAAGTTAGAGAAATTACATATAAGAAAAACTTCCGGTTACATCCTTCAAAATAAAACTGATAAATGTATATCAAGTTAGAGGAATTACATACAAGACACATTTCTGGTTACATCCTTCAAAATAAAAGAGCAAGAGATGTAGTTATGCTCTTTGTCCACAGGAGGGCAGTGTGATTATGATTTTAATTATAATGATTGTGTTTAACTACAGCTGTTTAGGGTTAGGGTTAACAGTAGATCTCATTATTTCTTATCTTTACTTTATCGTTTATATTTTACTGTTTATATTTTATTATTTATATTTTGCTTTATCTGATTTGTATTAATTTATTATTGTTATTATTATTATTATTATTATATTATTATTATTATTATTATTGCTATTATTATTATTATTATTATTATTATTTTTATTATTAATAGTGGTAGTAGTAGTAAAATTAATATCTCTTGTTTTTTATTATTATTATTGTTAATAATTATTCCCACAAGCTATAAACGATCATTGTATCGGGATAAATAAAGTAGTTTCTTATCTTATCTTATTTCTTAACTGAGGGTATTTGCTAGAATTGTTGAAATGATTTTATCTTATTTTATATATCTTTTTGTTTCTGGATTATTATTGACTTTTATTCTTTGTTTTTACAGTAGAGCCGTCTGTAACTCTGGTTGAAAGGTCTATAAAGAACATCACTCTGTCATCTGCATAATGAGGGCCAGAACTTTTCATACTTTAGGTTCATTTTGATGCTAATACTTCTGTACTTTTACTGGAAAGCAGGACTTGTAGTATTTCTGCACTGTAGTATTAGTACTCTGACTGTGTATTAGAGTATGAAGTGAACAGCAGATGATCAGACTGTGACTTTAAGACTTTCACCTCAGTATCTGAGGGTCAATATTTGACTGTAATAAAACTGATAAAAGACGTGATTGTCGTTTTATTTCAGTCTAAATGCTTCGCTGACAGCATTATGAATCGATTTAGTCTGACTTCACAGTCATTTAACTTAAACTTTCTTCTTCTACTGCAGCCACCTTCTAACAAAACATCCGATTATGTTCTTGCTGTAATATAAGTAATATTTAAATTATGTAAATCTCATTTAAATTCCTGGTCTCAAAGAGACATCTCTATCATAAGCCCAATTCTTCTTACAAAACTGGAGTGCATTTCCCGATTCATCTACCCAGCTTACTCCTTATCACTTCCCAAAGATGCAATAAAAGCCATAAACCAAGCTAATTTCAGTTATATCTGGAAAAGGAAAACACACTATATTAAGAAAGGCACTATGGTTAAAGAATATGAGGAAGGTGGACTTAAGGCTATTGATATTGAATACATTAATGAAACTATTAAGATCATTTCTAAAACATGAAAAAAGGTTTTGGTTTCATATGCCCAGTGAAATTTCTACTAAACTAGGAGGCATCGGCTTCCTTCTTAGATGCGACTATGACTTCACAAAACTCCCCGTCAAATGATCCTTGTTTCATCAACAGGTTTTACTTTATTGGAAAATGATATACAAACATAATTATAGTCCCCATAAAACCCCAATACGGAATTGCCGGAATGTATTACTTAAAAATAAATCCATATTTTTACAAAATTGGTTAAAAAAAGGAAAATGATCTGTGATGCATTTATTGGACAATACAGGAAACATTCTACCATTTGAGGACTTTTGTTCTAAACTCAGCCTCATTGACAGAGGTCAGTATAACAATGTTGTCAAAGCAATCCCTCAAGCTGTAATTGTGATGGCATATAATTTATCTCAAGATAATGTAAACCCCCAATCTCCCTTCACTTTTGGTGAATGGTCACAACCTCATTAACTTAAAACTACCTAACGTCACCTTTACTAAAGACTTATATCCGTTCTCTTCAAACAGAAATTCAATTCTAAAACATTTCTCTAAAAAAGATGCTGAGAGTCTAAGATCGAAATTCTTTAAATGTCCTATTGCACCAAAAGTGAAGGAGGTTCACTTTAAGGTTCTCAGTGAAATATATATAATATCCCCCTCTGCTGAGTTCTTAAGAAACCGTTTTGGTTTTGATCACAATAACTGCTGGTTCTGTGATGAACACATTGAAACTACAGAACATTTATTTTATGAATGTATTTTTGCTAATGCTCTCTGGGATGATTTGCATTTTTGGTTGTCCACTAAATTTGTATTTTTTTTCTAATCTAACAAAGGAAAATGTTATATTTGGTACAATTGTGAAAGATCCCGTACATGAATGACCTGGCAATCAATAATCCATAATCATTCTTTTTATACATAAAAATAGATTCCTGAAATCAAGACCAAATTTCTATGTTTTCCATCAGGAGCTGTGTCTTTACTTTTCATCTCTGAAACATATGAAGAAAAAGATGCTATGAAGCTTTCTATGTTAGTTGATGACCTTAACCCTACAGAGAACCCCTAAAGCACTATTATCACTATTATCACTATTATCACTATTATCACTATTAGCACTATTCCCTTATTTTTACTCTTATTCTCTGTATGCCTAGAACTAATCTGCAGAGGCACTTTGGGTTCAGAATATATGAATGAATAAAGACAAAGTGAAACCCAGGTCCAGGTGGAGGAGGTGGTGGAGTGTGGAGTAGAAGGAGTGGAGGAGTCTCAGTGTGTCTGCAGAGACTGTGCAGAAGGACAGATACACTGATGATACTCTGTCAGGTCCAGAGGAACGCACAGCGATGATGGTGGTTACAGATCACTACCAACGGCTGATGAGAGAAGAAGAAGACACCAGAAGTCATCAATCAGTGTTTACAGAGACTCCCTTCATCAGCTGTCAGTCAGCATCCAGTATAAAGAGCAGCAGGACTTCAGTCTGTGCAGCGTAGCCAGCTTCCTTTCAGCTCTCATGTTAACGTATTGGAGTGAACACACTGAGCTCAGAGCTCACAGACCAGAGGCCTGTACTACGAAGCCAGTCCAACACACCCAGGGTATCTTCTGCTTATCTGGTTTAACTAACCCCTCAACCAAGATCCCGCTAAGCGGTCCTACGACAGTTCTGATCAACTCGGTAAGTCAACCCAGGGTTTCTCAGTCTGGCTGTGAGCGCGTTCACATAGAAGGGGCGGGGTTTGTAGCACATGACCAATCAGAGACATGGACCAGTCTACGGTCAGCAGAGCGGCACACTTTACAAACGCATACTAGACAAGTTAAACACATAATCCAGACTAGAATTAACACAGTTTAAACTGCCAAATGCAGGAAGGATGCATACGAGATGAGGACTAAATCCACAGTCTTGTTGTGTGTAAAATGACCTGTAACGTTGATCTTAAACTAATCGGAGGCTTCAGCAGTCTGAGTTAGATGTATTAGGGCTGGGTGACCTGGACAAAATCAAATATCACAATATTGTTTTGTGTAAATGATACCAGTAGTAGTAGTAGTAGTAGTAGTAGCAGTAGTAGTAGTAGTAGTAGTAGTAGTAGTAGTAGCAGTAGTAATAGTAGCAGCAGTAGTAGTAGTAGTACTAGTAGTAGTAGCAGTAGCAGTAGTAGTAGTACTAGTAGTAGTAGCAGTAGCAGTAGTAGTAGTAGTAGTAGTATGACCTGGTCGGTACCGATGGATTCATCAGGTTCTGTAGTTTCAGATGATACCAGTATCTTCACTCTAGCTTTAAAACTGAGATGCTACAACCTAAAAATCACAAGTTGCGTTAATGCGTTAAGGTAATTAGTGGCGTTAAAACTAACTTGCGTTAACGGGTTATTATTGCGTTAACTTTGACAGCTCGACTAAATATGGAGTCTTTTTGGACAAGGAGATCAAACAGAGCGTTTCAGACAGAGGGTGTAAAGAGGTGCTGCAGCACAGCCGGGAGAAGAAAAGTAAAGTGATTTTTGAACATTAAAGCATGTTAACATGTTCTAGTAGAAACCTAAAATACAAGTATGAAGCTGAACATCAGCCTGATAGGTCCTCTTTAAGGGTCCCACATGTTCATACACAGACTGAACAGTAAAACGTCAGCTGTGATTACTGGACTTCAGCAGAGGTTCTGGTCTGTATAAAGACCACATGGTTACTAAATGTAACCATGGTTCTATGATGGTTCTATCTCTCAATGAGAGAACACACACTTTCTGATCAGAGTTGATGGTACGACAGTTTGATGGATGAGGACCACTGTCTCTATACATGATGTGATGCTGTCAGCTGTAATCCAGCTTTATTTCCTGGAGACATGAACACAACAACAACATCTTCTTCACATCAACTCTAACACATGATCACAACAAGCTTCTGGCTGATCTGATTGGCTGACAGTTCTCTCTCTCTGTGTGTCACCGTTCTCCTCTCACAGCTTAACGGAGGAAACACATCACAACAATACTGCTGAAACCAGCATGGACCGACTCCGACCCTCTACTGACCTCAGAGTCTCCAGTCTACAGTGTGGACTCTCCACCAGATCAGACAGCAGCTTCACATCTGAATCCTCCAGGTTGTTTCTTCTCAGATCCAGCTCTCTCAGATGGGAGGGGTTGGACTTCAGAGCTGAGGCCAGAGAAGCACAGCTGATCTCTGACAAACTGCAGCGACTCAATCTGAATAAAGAATAAATGATGAAGATAAAAATCACTTTATAATCCATGTCATGTCATGTCATGTCAACACACATCAATACCAAGCTGCTGATCTCTCTAAAATCAAATTCCATACTTCTCCATACTGCGTAGGAACCCTGAATATTAGTTCAGAGGATCTTCTGTATCCAGATGTGACCATTTACCAACAATGATAAACATTCATTTACTTTAACAACTAACAGTGGACATTTTCTACACTTTCTTTAAGAAACACAAGTCTTTTGTGACTGCAGACTGAATTTAGTTCAAGAAACATGAAAATATGAAGAAAAGGACATTAACAACTTTATGGATGTAAGTTATGTTTGTACATAAATCAGGTTCAATTGTTAATTAAACATATAAGATGTATAATAGTAACAGAGAGTCAGTGAACTGACCCCAGAGTCTCCAGTCTACAGTGTGGACTCTCCAGATAACCACACAGCTGTTTCACTCCTGAATCCTGCAGCTTGTTGTTATTCAGATGCAGCTCTCTCAGATGGGAGGGGTTGGACTTCAGAGCTGAGATCAGAGAAGCACAGCTGATCTCTGACAAACTGCAGCTCTCCAATCTGAATAAAGAATAAATGATGTAAGTTTAGAAGACAACGTTCCTGCTTGAAATCATTCAATGTTTAATAAGGTGTTCAGAGCTGAAGAAGGTTTAGAACGTAGAAGTTTAGAAAATGTAAACTCCAAACACCTGAAGCCAACAGGATGCAGGTTAAAAACTGTCAAATACAAACAGTGAAACAGAGCTCTCATTAATATTAATGACAACGTGCTGCTACTTCAATAAAGACGTAGTGACTTCACCTCTTAAACTCTGACAGCTCCACCAGTGGATCCATCGATACAAACTCATGTTGAGCAGCCAAACACAAATAAGAACCACAGAAACTGATTCAAGATTCAACTCAACATCTCAAAGTTTCTAAAGATGTCAAATATGTCAGGATGGATTTGTGGTGGAAATGTGAACAAAAGATATTTAACATAAGACATCTACAATATATATATTTGAGGAATAGTGGAGTCATAAAATCAAAGCATCTTCAGTTTAAACTCTTCAGTCAGTAAAAGCATCATATAGCTTCATAACATTTATAGAAAAAAAACAAATACTGAATATATTTGTTATTGTCTGATAGCTGAAATAGAGATTATTTATTTATTCTTCATATTGATCTATTTTTATCATCATTTCTTGGAAAAAAGAAACATGATGGAAGTCAGGTGTTGTGATATATGACGGTTTTAAATGTGTAGCTTAACATTGCTCTGCCACAGTTAATGGACTAAAACACTAAAGAAGAAAATGGACTTTGGCATTAAGATACTCAGTGTGGATCAGTATAATATCAGCCTGATGTCTGCAGTTTAGTGTCACCACAACTTTCACATCATATTAATCTCAGTACACAAGTAAAAAATGGTGTCTGACCTCAGAGTCTCCAGTCTACAGTGTGGACTCTCCAGAAAACCACACAACCGCTTCACTCCTGAATCCTTCAGGTTGTTTCCTCTCAGCTCCAGCTCTCTCAGATGGGAGGGGTTGGACTTCAGAGCTGAGATCAGAGGAGCACAGCTGATCTCTGACAAACTGCAGCTCCTCAATCTGAATAAAGAATAAATGATGAAGATAAAAATTACTTTATAATCCATTAGATGTGTTCAGGTTTTAAATGTGTAGCTCAACATTACTATGTCCTAATCAATGATCTTTTCCCTAAAATGAGTAGAGTGACTTTGTCATTGTGTTATTGTGGATCATCATAATGTCAGCCTTCTACAGCCATCATCCAGATGTCACCACAACATTCATACAGCTGTTCATGTCAACACACATCAATAACAAGCTGCTGATCTCTGTCAAGTCTGGAATTAGAGGATCAATATTAAATCAGACTTGTTGGACTTCATTACTTCATTTATTACATGGCCTTCTTCTCACTGTATCTGGGAGCTTAGCAGGTTTATGTCATTTACAGGAAAGGTCCACATTTGTTCAAGTGTGTCTGTAAACAACAGCCACATGTCATATGTACATTAAAAGAGTTATTGGTGGCAGTAATCATTCCTCCTGTGAAGTGGTCCCTTCATAACACAACTACACTGTAAGAAATGACTTCAGAAGTTCCACTGAAACTAATATGAAGATTCAGCAGTCTGAGTCCGACAAATCAAAGTTACAGACTGTTTAGTACCAAATTCCCTCTTTGAGTTACTAATCCTCCTGCAGCTCAACAAGGAAACTGTCAAACACAACATACTGACTGGATACATACTAAGGCTGGGCAATATATACATATTATATCGATATCGTGATACGAGACGAGATATCGTCTTAGATTTTGGATATCCTAATATCTAGGGTTGTCAAAGTTAACTGTTTTAACGCCAACATTTTCTTTAACGCATTAACGCAATCAATCGTCCAGAGGTTGTAGCGGCTCAGTTTTAAAGCTAGAGTGAAGATACTGGTATCATCTGAAACTAGAGAACCTGATGAATCCATCGGTACCAACCATGTCAGACTAGCTGGTCATGAAGAGGTTAAATAACGCTCCAAACTTACACTAAATGTTGGAGAGGAAAAACTCTCATGTCCATGTTCAAAGGGGTCCCTTGACCTCTGACCTCCAGATCAGTGAATGTAAATGGGTTCTATGGGTACCCACGAGTCTCCCCTTTACAGACATGCCCACTTTATGATAATCACATGCAGTTTGGGGCAAGTCATAGTCAAGTCAGCACACTGACACACTGACAGATGTTGTTGCCTGTTGGCTCTCCCTTTAAGGTACATTTTGGACAGATAAAAAATGTGTGATTCATTTGCAATTAATCGCGATTAAATATTATAATGGATTGACAGTCCTAGTAATATCGTGATATGGCATAAGTGTTGTCATTTCCTGGTTTTAAAGGCTAAATTACAGTAAAGTGATGTCATTTTCTGAACTTACCAGACTGTTCTAGCTGTTCTATTATTGGTCATTTACACAAACAAATATTGTGATATTTGATTTTGTCCAGGTCACCCAGCCGTAATACATCTAACTCAGACTGCTGAAGCCTCCGATTAGTTTAAGATCAACGTTACAGGTCATTTTACACACAACAAGACTGTGGATTTAGTCTTCATCTTGTAACACTCAGGTTATACGGGGATTGCTTCACAGACAGAAGGAATGATGACAGACATCAATAACACTTTGAATGTACATAAGAACATGTGAGTATTGTATTCAGATAGATTGAAAAAAAATATGAACCTGCAAAGATGTTTCTGATGCAGAATATTTATTTGGTTTTTGCTTCAAATAATTAGACAATGCTGACATGAAAACAGAGCACAGTTAGATCTGCTGTCAAAAAGAACGTGGGAATAACTTAGAATCATAGAAATCTCTAATTTGATGGTGTCGTTCATAATCATCACTTATGTGCCTTTGAGTTGGTGCAATACGTGTTTGTTGAAGAGTGCTGCACCTTTAGACATGTTCAAATAGAGAGCTACAGGAATGAGTCCTAAAACCCAGAAATGAGTTAGCATTTTAGCACTTCCTGTTCCCTCGTCTGGAGGTCAATGGGTTTTTAGTTAGATGCCTATAATAAGGTCTGTGGTTAAAGGTCCAGTGTGTAGGATCTGGTGGTATCTAGTGGTGAGGTGAGGAGATTACAACCAACTGAAGCCTCTCCTGTGTGCTAAGCGTGTTGGAGAGCTACGGTGGCCGACGTGAAAACGTGAATGACCCTCTCTAGAGCCATCTGGAGCAGAGCCAGTGTGCAGAGAGTGTGTGTACAAACTACATCAGCTACAGTCAGTGAACTGACCTCAGAGTCTCCAGTCTACAGTTTGGACTCTCCAGTCCAGCAGACAACAGCTTCACTCTTGAATCATACAGCTTGTTGTAACTCAGGTCCAGCTCTCTCAGATGGGAGGGGTTGGACTTCAGAGCTGAGGCCACAACTTCACAGTGAGTATCTGAGAGTCCACAACGAGAAAGTCTGTGATGACACAAAGATTACAAAATATATTATTATGAAAGAGGACAGTTTATATTTACTTCATGCATTTGATGACTAAACTGTTTGATATAAACTTCTTTGATTAACATTTGCTCCTCACATCAGTGTATCAGCTAATCTTATCTCACTGTTTGACATGAAACAATAATTCTCATCACTCTCTCTCAAACCTGCAGACTTTTAATCTTTGTTTTTCTTTAATCTTGCAGATGAAGAGTGAGAACATGTAGTTACATTGATGCTTCCATAATTTCCAGTCTGTCAATGTGATCTGATCCCAGGTCTGTCTCCACAAAGTTAGCATGAGGCCTTCTTGATTAGAAAAGCATTTTTAAAACTCAGTGAATAAGTAATAATAATACAGTTGAGAAAGATGAACTCTCTTTGCTGCTACCTGCTGCTGTCAGGTTCACGTCCATAAATGGGAAAATTCAGTGACTGCTGCCAAACAGTAGAGAAAAGAAACAGATTGTGTAATAATATTAGACCTGTACATAATTAAACATTCATATAATTAGATCAATTATTCATCAGACCGCTGTTATTGGTGGAAGCTGTGTATTTCCTGTTACTACTCTTCTCTACACCAACAACACGATGATGGAACACAACTTGACTTCATGAGCAATAAAATGCACCATTGCTCGATTCAACACACTCAGGGGTTTTACAAAGACTATCTTTGTCTCGTATGACCAGTAGTTTACGGTGGCTAATGCTAGAGTTGGGTTGATTTTCGGTTTTGCCGGTCTGGTTTGGTCCGGTCTGGTGTACGAGCTTGAACCAGTTTGATTTTATGCTAACCGGTGGAACCGACATTTGTCATTATGACACGTTCTGGCAAACTAAAAAGTAGCAGACATCAACAACCTGTGTCGACAGAGACACAGTGCTAAGTCCAGCCTGTATTTGCAATATGACAACGTGATTAACGTAATATTATGATGTTATGTTGGTGTATAAACAAGAAGAGGTTTGTTTACTAGGAAGTTCATGTGTTTTTTGGGGTGATGAGACGAGACATGGCAGAGCTGGTCTCAAAGAAAACTAAAACTGTGGCAACATGGCAACAGTTTTTATTTGAAGCAAACGAAAGAGATGAGCCCAATAACACACGAGGTAAGGTGTAATGTGGTGCAAGGCCTATTGAAAGCCAACCCCAGCTACAGGGCTCTGATCCCAGGACCGCCCCGACTCCCCGCCGGATCAGCAAACGTGTGTGACAAAATACAACTGACATATTTATGTAATAAACACGAGGAACACTTATCAGAATATTATATTTTAAGAATAATTTATAGTGTGTACATTTGAAGAACTGAACTACTAATCTACACTGATCTATAAAGTTAATCACATCTGGACTTACTCAGCTTTTCTGCAGTTCCTCACAGCTGGAATCAGTCTCCGTCGTCCCTGTTCTGTTGTGTTGTACTTCATCAGGTCCAACTCATCCAGAACCTCCTCTGACATCTGCAGCATGTAGGCCAGAGCTGAGCAGTGGATCTCTGAGAGTTTCTTCTCTGATCTGTTCTCTGACTTCAGGAACTCTTGGATCTCCTGATGTACCGAGTGGTCGTTCATCTCCGTCAGACAGTGGAAGATGTTGATGTTTCTGTCAGGAGAGGTATACATGTTCATCTTCTTCAGGTTGTTGATGATTCTCTGGATGATTTCTGGACTGTTGTCTGTCTGACCCAGCAGACCTCCTAAGAGCTTCTGGTTGTTGATGATGATTCTCTGGATGAATCCTGGACTGCTCTTTGTCTGACCCAGTAGACCTCCTAAGAGCCTCTGGTTGGACTCCAGAGAGAGGCCATGAAGGAAGCGAACAAACAGGTCCAGGTGGCCATTTTTACTTTCAAGGGATTTCTTCATGGCTCTCTTCAGGAAGTCATCCGGGGTTGAATGATAATATCCTTCTCCCAGGAAGTCCTCCAGTACCTCTGTGTTCCTGTTTGTGTAACAGTAGACCATGTAGACTGCAGCCAGAAACTCTTGAATGCTCAGGTGAACAAAGCAGTAGACTGTTTTCTGGAAGATCACACACTCTCTTTTGAAGATCTCTGTACAAACTCCTGAGAACACCGAGGCCTCTGTGACATCCAGACCACACCGCTCCAGGTCTTCTTGGTAGAACATGATGTCTCCTTTCTCCAGATGTTCAAACGCCAGCCTCCCCAGCTTCAGAAGAACTTCCCTGTCAGCCTCCATCAGCTCCTGTGGACTCGTCTCACGTCCCTCACCATACTTCTGCTTCTTCCTCTTTGTCTGAACCAACAGGAAGTGTGAGTACATGTCAGTCAGGGTCTTGGGCAGCTCTCCTTTCTGGTCTGTAGTCAACATGTGGTCCAGAACTGTAGCAGTGATCCAGCAGAAGACTGGGATTAGACACATGATGTGGAGACTCCTAGATGTCTTGATGTGTGAGATGATTCTGCTGGACAGCTCTTCATCACTGACTCTCCTCCTGAAGTACTCCTCCTTCTGGGCGTCAGTGAAGCCTCGTACTTCTGTTACCCTGTCAACACATGCAGGAGGGATCTGATTGGCTGCTGCAGGTCGGGAAGTTATCCAGACGAGAGCTGAGGGAAGCAGATTCCCCTGGATGAGGTTTGTCAACAGCACGTTGACTGATGACTTCTGGGTGACATCAGACACAACCTCGTTGTTCTTGAAATCCAGTGAAAGTCTGCTTTCATCCAGGCCGTCGAAGATGAACAGAACTTTACAGACAGCAAGCTTCTCTGCTGTGACCTTCTGTAATGTTGGATGGAAAACACGGAGCAGCATGAGAAGACTGTACTGCTCATCTCTGATCAAGTTCAGCTCCCTGAACGAAAGCAGAACCACCAGACTGGCATCTTGGTTTTCCAAGCCCTCTGCCCAGTCCAGAGTGAACTTCTGCACTGAGAAGGTTTTTCCAACGCCAGCGACGCCGTTCGTCAGAACGACTCTGATGTGTCCCTGTTGGTCAGGTAAGGCTTTAAAGATTTCCTGGCACTTGATTGGAGCGTCATGGAGGGTCTTCTTCTTGGAAGCTGTCTCAAGCTGCCTCACCTCATGTTGGGTATTAACCTCTTCACTCTGTCCCTCTGTGATGTAGAGCTCAGTGTAGATCCTGTTGAGGAGGGTTCCACTTCCCATTTCATCACTTCCTTCAGTCACACGTTCACATCTCTTCCTCAGACTGATCTTATGTTCATCTACAACCTCCTGCAGACCTCTATCTGCTGAAAGAGAAGGGAAACAGTTTGAGACTAAATAAAGAGCATCTGCTTATTATTTTCATTGCCAATATTGAAGTGATCAATATAAAGTAAATAAAAAAGAAGTAAAGGTTAAACAGTCCAGTTTTAGTGGAAGCATCAGTCGGTGTACATGTTTGATTGACAGCAGAGGAGGCGGAGCCTCAGCTGTCCGTCTGCAGCTCTTCATCTAAACAGCTCACAGTGGCTGTTTCTTCCTCCCTGTAATATTTAAAATTCATCCACTCATCAAATAATGCAGAATATGTTCATATCTCGTTGTGTAGACCTGTTTTTATTAACAAAAGCCGGGTTTCCACCAAAAGTTCCTGGGATGTTTTAGTCCTACTACTTTTAAGGACCTGAAAGGTTCCTTCAGTCCACTGTTGTCTGTGTTTCCACTACGGTCTAAAGACCTGTGAAGAATCAGCAAATTAGTCCTCTAATGTATGAAAAAGCAACATGACATGTGACGAGGGCTGTTGGTGGTCGCAGCGGTAAACACACTCTGCAGTCTGCCGTTCAGTGTGTCGCCCGTTTCATCTAAAAAAGACGTTGAAAAAAAATAAACGTTAGGTTTTATCTCACTGTGACGACATTTACTGCTGCACGTTGGATGTAATGAATGCAGAGGAGGAAAGTGAAACTAAAAGCGTCCGTCTCCACAGTAAATCATGTTGAGTATTTGAGGGTTATTTATTTCTGCTTTAGAACGTTAACGCCGTGAAACAATCAGAAAATAACATTTCTTTCTCTCATTCACAACAGCGTCACGCTACGTCTCTCTGTCTCTCTTCTACTGATCGTCCTCTCGCTCGTGCTGTCTCTCTTGTTGTCTCTGTCTTCAAGGCTGGACCGCAGAGGGCCAGCAGCCCTACAACCGCAGAAGTCTGTCACTGGATGAGGGATGAAGTTACACGATTGGTCGGCCGAGTGTCGGAGTTTCCTCATTGGCCGTTGCTCTTTCAAAATGAAAAGGCGGGAACAGTCCTTTAATCACATGAGCCCGTCCAGCGCGACGCGTCGGCTCACAAAACTGTCAAGCTGTCAAACTAGGAGATCTAGTTCTGAAATAAAACCAGATTCAGCAGAGGCATCGCCTAGATCTCGCTTCAAATGTTTTCAGAAGTAGATTTTGGTGGATTGTTTAGACGGAATAACAGAAAGTTTATGAGCAGGCCGCCATGTTGTTTCCTGTTTGAAACGGCGAGCAGAAAACCAGGAACCAATCAGGTGCATTCCACGTCACCGCTTGACCCATAGACATATATACATAGACGCCGCATTGACCTTTGGACCGTACGTCAGCGTTGGCGTATGTATATATGTCTATGGCTTGAACGGCCAGTTGAGTGGAGCAGCGCGTCCCCTAGTGTCCTCGCAGGACCTGGTGAGACTTTTATGACTTTTTATGTATTAAAAGAACAAGAAGTGTTTTCAGACATGGAGACGTCAGCAGACAGATGTAGAGTCTTACTTTGTACAGTGCTGGTCTGACCGGCTGGCTGCAGTCCAGCTCTGGTTCTGGATCTTTGTCCACACTGGGGACAGGAGGAGTTTCCTGATGAAGCAGACTGGTCCCAGTATGAGGTGATGCACTGTCTGCAGAACCAGTGTCCACAGCTGGTAGAGACCGGATCCTTCAGGACGTCCTGACACGAAGCACAGCAGGACAGCTGCTCCTCCACAGAGACATCACTCCTCTTCCTCTTCCTGTGAAGACATGTCTTTATAACTAAAATGCTTTGTTGATTGGACGACACTGTCTCAAAGCTCAGATGGTCTCAGGGAACAGTTAAAGTGTTGCTACTTTTCTGTTTGAACTCAGCATTCAGTCTGTGATGACAGTGTTCCTTTATTTCAACTCTCCTGCTTTCAACAACACTAATGAGCTGAATTTACCATCTGGCTGTCTTATTAACCTCTTAACAATCCGACAGACGCTATTCTGTCTTTCGGAGGTTGTAGCGGCTCAGTTTTAAAGCTAGAGGGAAGATCCTGGTAACATGTGAAACTAGAGAACCTGATGAACCCATCGGTACCAACCATGTCAGACTAGCTGGTCATGAAGGAGGTTAAATAACGCTGCAAACTTTCATGTCCATGTTCAAAGGGGTCCCTTGACCTCTGACCTCCAGATCAGTGAATGTAAATGGGTTCTATGGGTACCCACGAGTCTCCCCTTTACAGACATGCCCACTTTATGATAATCACATGCAGTTTGGGGCAAGTCATAGTCAAGTCAGCACACTGACACACTGACAGCTGTTGTTGCCTGTTGGGCTGCAGAGGGGTCCGTCCTCCGTGGTCGTGACGGGGAACTGTAGCTGTTATATCGTTCTCTTCAAAGCCACCAGACTTCATTCATAGAAGCAGTAATTTTACTTCCCAGAACACGGGAGTATACGTACAACCCCACTTCAAAAAAGCTGATTTTAGGAGAAGTCAAACCAACACAGTATTTTGAGGACAAATGTGAGAAAATGAATTACACATTTGAAGCTCATTCTTCAGATTTTGAATAGTTGTAAATCTTTACAGCGACTTCAACGTTCAGGCAGAAATATGAATATTTTCTTGAAGTGTAAATTGTGAAATGGAGGTTCTCAGGTGCTTTGTTACAGAAATACAATCAGTAGTTTGTGGCTCTAAAACCCAGACTAAGATCCATCTGAGGTTGAAACAGTATCTGCACTAATAGTTCTGCATCAGGAATATAAATCTGTTAGCAGAACATTTAGTCTTCATCCTCAATGCATCATCATCCATCAGGTCAGCTTACAGTAGAAACAGTCTCTTACTTTGACTCTGAGGGTCCAGGTTCATCACTGAAGTTCATAGGAATCCACATGGACCAGTCACTCTTCACAGACAGACAGCTGGGTACTGGAGACTCTGCTCTCCGTCTGGACTGAACTCTGCAAACACCAACATGATTTTATTCACATCACATGAATCCTTGATAAACTCTCTGATGATAAAGACATTTCAGTAGCTCTAAACACACCAACTACTGCCACTGTCAATAATGTGGTTTTAAAGTTTGTATTAGTCCTCTTAGATTACAGCTGTTCTGGGTGACTGACAGCTGTCACAGATACGAAGAGGAAGAATGCACAAATTAATTCTCTTTGTGTCACAAAAAGTGTATTAAACTTCAGTTAGAAAATACATTTTAGTAGAAATTTCAAAACAGAAACACACAATCAACAGAAAACAGTATTGGTAGAGGAAAGTGAAAATGAGTCCTATAAATGAGTTAGTAGCAGCTCTCTTACTTTGACTCTGAGGGTCCAGGTTCATTACTGAAGACTGGAGGATTCCCTTTAAACTGATCACTCTTCATAGTCAGACAGTCAGAGACTAGAGACTCTGCTCTGTCCTCCTCTTCCTCCTCACAGTCAATCATCTTCTGATCTGAAGTCAGCCTGAGAGGTTAAACAGGAATACTGAGTGTGAGCATGTAAAGGAAACAAGTTAGTACAAGAGAACAGGAAGTAACACACCCTCTCTCTATCACACACACACACACACACGCACACACACACACACACACACACACACACACACACACACAGTATACAGTATAATAAAGCAGCCAGCGCTCCACCTGGTCACTTCTCTTTACCTCTCTGCTTGTTTTCTTGGCTTACAGCAGCTTTAATGAGGATTATTCAGCCAGTCATGACTTTGTGTTCACAGATGAATCAAACTGTTGAGTTCATTCTAACATTTCTCTCCTCTACAGTCCACAGGGAGGAAACTGACTCAGACACTTTAACAGTAACATAATAAAATGTTGGATTAACACTCACCCTGCTTCAGTCTTCAGTCTTCAGTCGTCTCCTCTCTGCCTCGTTTTCTCAAAATGGATTCTGGACTAACTGAACTGCGCAGTTACTTTACTTTCACTTTCATGGGGTCAGCAGAGATCCTGCAGGTCCTCCTGCTTAGAGGACCAGGAACCATCTCTACTGTGGACTGAGTCCTGCTTAGAGGACCAGGAACCATCTCTACTGTGGACTGAGTCCTGCTTAGAGGACCAGGAACCATCTCTACTGTGGACTGAGTCCTGCTTAGAGGACCAGGAACCATCTCTACTGTGGACTGAGTCCTGCTTAGAGGACCAGGAACCATCTCTACTGGCACAACACCTTTATATTATTTATTCATTATTAGCGTCTGTAGTTATTGATGTTCTGACAGTAGAAGTTATGTATTAGGCTGAATGTTTCAGGGAAAAGTGAAATGATGTAACTCATATCAAACCCGACGCTCAGGAATGATCAGCCTCAAGTGACTGAATGGAAATGAGGATAAATGATGTAAAAGGTATAAAAGACAAACTCTCCTTCTCTGTCTGATTTTAACTGGATCCTTAATAAAAGTTAATGAGGGGAAATATCAGAAGATCAAAAGAAAACTCTTTCTAATAAATGCAGAAAGTTGTTTGAGGTCTGTTGTCAGGTGTTATAAACCCCTCTCAGAGTCAGACTCCTTCAGTGACGGTGTGTGAAGCAGAGCTCCTGCAGGTCCTCCTGCTGCTGGATCACTTCACCATCAACATGCTCCGTCTGCTGTTCACTCCTACAGTTAACACAGATTATAACTAGATGGTGAATCAGAACACAACTAAAATATAAATCTGTTAATCTGTGATCTGTCTTCACTCCGGTATGAAACTCAGTGATGTTGATGTATCAGATCAAACCGATCGGCTCAGCGTCTAATCAATAACTGATATCCAATAAGGGGGCGTGTCGGTCGGTAATAAACATCCACTAGGAGAGGAGTCAAGCCGGATAAAAGCACAAATGGGAAAGACCCTGTGTGTTCGGGGCTGCGTTCGAATAGTCACATAATTACGTTCTAACGTCTTTTCCTAACCACTTCTCCTAACCACTTCTCCTAACCACTTCTCCTAACCACTTCTCCTTGACCTCAGTGGAAAACGTCATGAGGTCAAGGAAAGATGAGAAGGAGACTTCAGAAGGAGTTAGGAAAAGACAACAGAGGTGTTAGGAGAATCAGACTGCTCTTTCACTGTAAACTCCGTCATTATGATGCGACGGCGGTGGATGTTAGTGACGTCAGTCTGCTGTGGTGAAACTACAATGTTGTGAAGATGGACTACAAAAGGCGCATCTTCTCCCCGTGCGTTATTAAACAGGTGTTTCAGTGACAGACTCTTTCACCTGCGGTGTGTGAAAGAGAGATACTGCTGCTGGAACACTCTATCAACAGATCATAAAGATCATCTGACCTAACGTGGAAGAATATCACTTCATTACCAAGGTTGGAATAGAAATAAACAGGAATATATGATAACTATTGAGTTAATTGTTGGAGTTATGGAGAAGGGGTAGGACCATATACTGTACAGGAACAGGAAGAAGAAAAAACTAACAACAAAAATCCATTTAAATAAAAACGTCTGCCAAATAGTCAGTGGTCATGTCTGTTATGTTTTGTGAACAGTGTTTTCCACTTCTATCTTAATGTTTGATTGAAACTTATAATGAAGTGTAACCAAGCGGTCTTTAATGTGCGGTTATACTTATTGATTATGTGAAATAAGGACACGATGAGACGGAGGCTTGAACTTGCTGGCGTCTTTACTCGTTCCCATCTTCAGACTCCCCTTCTAGTCCCAGTAGCATCACATTATACACATTACACTTCCTCTTTCCCTTCACAATAAAAGCTCAGCACTCCCTTGTATTTGCTAACAGGAAGGAAGTCCAACCTGAGGTGTTTCACAAACAGTCCTCTCCATAATAAAGGTTACATACCTCCCCTCCTCCAAAGAGAAACGTCCCCAGGCACAGGGTAAGTGCGATAAACCCATGTGGACACACTCATATCAACCTGCCAGCATAACAACAAAACCATTTCAACAGTGGACAATTTCCATGTACCCCTTACATAACTGCACAATCTCAACAAGGTATGTCTCACTATGTTCACACACCAGAGAACTGATCCACGTAGCCCTTAGACAAACCATGTTACCTTCTTGTCCCCCATACACATCTGCACATCCCCAACCAGTATGTCTCACTGTATTCGTACACCAGAGGTAGCTGATCCACATAGCACTTAGACATACATACGGTTGCATTCATATTCCCTATACACATTCACGTTTCCCGTACATATAATAGCACCATGTGTTCAAGGGTTGTATCCGTCCAGAGCCCCGCAAGACCAGGGTTGTGTCCATCAAGAACCCAGTGCTGTCGAGGGTCGAGTCCTTCACAGCCCTGCAAGACCAGGGTCGCGTCTAGAGCCCGCAAGTCGAGGGTTGATGTAGTTATGCTCTTTGTCCACAGGAGGGCAGTGTGATTATGATTTTAATTATAATGATTGTGTCTAACTACAGCTGTTTAGGGTTAGGATTAACAGTAGATCTCATCATTTCTTATCTTTATTTTATTGTTTATATTTTATTATTTATATTTAGCTTTATCTGATTTTTATTAATTTATTATTATTATTATTATCATTATTTTATTGATTATATTTTTTGTACTTATTTTATTTAATTTGCACTTTCACACTTTGTGTTGTGCCGAGTCCCTAAAGTCTAGAACTTTACCACTTTTAAATTTAATTAATTTATTATATTTTATTGTTTATTATTATTATTATTATTATTATTATTATTAGTAGTAGTAGTAGTAGTAGTTGTAGTAGTAGTATAATACTACTTGTTATTTTTTATTATTATTGTTTATAATTATTCCCACAAGCTAAAAACGATCATTGTATCAGGATAAATAAAGTAGTTTCTTATCTTATCTTATTTCTTAACTGAGGGTATTTGCTAGAATTGTTTAAATGATTTTATCTTATTTTATATATCTTTTTGTTTCTGGATTATTATTGACTTTTATTCTTTGTTTTTACAGTAGAGCCGTCTGTAACTCTGGTTGAAAGGTCTATAAAGAACATCACTCTGACATCTGCATAATGAGGGCCAGAACTTTTCATACTTTAGGTTGATTTTGATGCTAATACTTCTGTACTTTTACTGGAAAGCAGGACTTGTAGTATTTCTGCACTGTAGTATTAGTACTCTGACTGTGTATTAGAGTATGAAGTGAACAGCAGATGATCAGACTGTGACTTTAAGACTTTCACCTCAGTATCTGAGGGTCAATATTTGACTGTAATAAAACTGATAAAAGACGTGATTGTCGTTTTATTTCAGTCCGAATGCTTCGCTGACAGCATTATGAATCGATTTAGTCTGACTTCACAGTCATTTAACTTAAACTTTCTTCTTCTACTGCAGCCACCTTCTAACAATACATCTGATCATGTTCTTGCCGTAATATAAGTAATATTTAAATTATGTAAATCTCATCTAAATTCCTGGTCTCAAAGAGACATCTCTATCATAGGCCGAATTCTTCTTACAGAAATGGAGTGCATTTCCCGATTCATCTACCCAGCTTACTCCTTATCACTTCCCAAAAATGCAATAAAAGCCATAAACCAAGCTAATTTCAGTTATATCTGGAAAAGGAAAACACACTATATTAAGAAAGGCACTACGGTTAAAGAATACGAGGAAGGTGGACTTAAGGCTATTGATATTGAATACATTAATGAAACTATTAAGATCATTTCTAAAACATGAAAAAAGGTTTTGGTTTCATATGCCCAGTGAAATTTTTACTAAACTAGGAGGCATCGGCTTCCTTCTTAGATGCGACTATGACTTCACAAAACTCCCCGTCAAATGATCCTTGTTTCATCAACAGGTTCTATTTCATCCTTACTGACCGCCAGAGGCAGTGCTTCAACACTGAATATCTTCGTCTCGCGCATGCGCAGGTCGAGTATTAATATCAACAAAGTCACGTGTGACCTCGGATGACCCTGGTAAGGTATAAGTTCTGGTGTCATCCACGAGATCAGTCCTATTTCATCTTCTCGCTTGCGCAGTTTAACTACTGTGGTAACATTAGCTAAAAGCTAAATTACCTATTTGAGCTCGTCGCCGGTAGCCTTGTGACCACCGGTCGGAGTTGCGGAGTTTCGCCCTCCAAAGGCTGCGACGAGCCGCCCATCAAACTGTGCTGTCCGCCGTTCGGTCCTCCGACGGAGGAGACGGCGGACGCACCTATCCTGGTCATCACCAGCGTGATAAGGACATCTTCCAATGTGTACATCACCCGGTGAGATCGATTTACATTGTTTTCTATAACAATAACGTCTGTGCACAGTTAGCAGAGCGTTAGCTCATGCTAAACTAGTGAGATACTAACAAGAGCGTGTCCGCTCAGTGTTTACCGTTTGACAACGTGCTGTCAGTGAGGAAGCGTCCAGCTCTCCTCTCTGCTCTGTGTAGCACTATAACGAACAGCTTACTATAGCTTCTGTGTTTACGGTTAGCAGCGCGCCCTCGCTCAAGTCGGCGCGACACCAGCCACAGCTAAGTATATTGGCAACATTACTATACGCGTCGTTTACTATAAACCTTACTGCCTTATTAATTAGCAGAGTGCTCTCACTCAGGCTAATTTCGGCATTGTTTTCACAACGTTGACAGTTACTGTGCTAGTGAAGACAGTGTGCTCGCTCTCCTCTCACTACACAGACTGTTTCCTGCACGTTCTCTTCAGTCAGCAGAGTGCTCTCGCTCAGACTGACTTCAGCAGCAACTGACGGGACAGAGTTTCTCCGTGGCTGTCACGATGCTCAACTCTCCAGGCTGCTACACCTGTATGGCTCCTCTTCAAACCTCCTGATGGGTTACGCTGTCCCCTCAGGGCAGCTGGCCCCAGCCCAAACTACCCGTTCCAAACGGCAGGCCACAGAGGCTGCGGGTGCGCCATCCAAGAAGCAGGCTAAGTCTGTCAAGCTGTCTTCTAAGGTGGATCTGCTTACGGCTGAGCTAGCCCAGATGAAGTCGCTCCTCCTGGCCCTCCACTCTAGTGCGGGTACGGAGGACGCAGGTACACCAACTCTGCCCATGGCTGAGTCATATTCGGAGGAAGATGCTGTCTCGATGGCGGCTTCAGCCACCCTCTTTAATGAATACAACGTGGAGGAGCCCTCCCATTCCTCCGGGCGCGGCTCCCGTTCCTCGGCCCATAGTTCTTCCGATGGGTATACGGCAGCCAGAATCGGCGCCTGCGAGCGCTTTCTTTAGGCGCGCGCCGGCCTCCACCACCTTTACTGTCCCTCCCTCCAAAGAGTATCTTAGGGAGTTACAGGCATGCTGGAGGGATACTAGGGCTTTCTCCCGTCTCCCGTCTGATGGCCGAACCCTGGCAGCCATGCAGGATGCGGCAAAAAATTGGCCTTGACCACATGCCAGCTATTTGAGCCTGCCATTGCTTCTCTCATAGTCTCCCCTGACGAGGCTCTGAGACCAGAGGCAAGGTGCCCTCGACCCCAATGTCGGGTCACAGACGACCTCCTCTCTAAAGCTTATGATACAGCGGCTCGCATGGGCCGCATGGGCAACTCCCTCTCACACCTCATGCTTGCCCTCTCAGCCTCTCTGCAGGAGGCTGCTCCCGACGTTTCCTCCACCAGCCTCAGTGACGCGTCATTGCAGGCGTTTGCACTGATGTCGAGGGAACTTGGACGGCTGATGTCCATGCTGGTTCAGACTCGTCGCCAGGTTTGGCTGACGCAGTCGCCCTTGTCTGAGACATGTCGGAGGACCCTCCGTACTGTCCCAGTAGAACCAGGGCACCTGTTCGGGACAGCTGCCCTACAGGTACTTGAGCGGACTGTCCAAGCTGACCAGACCAGGCAGTTCTCTGGTCTTCGAAAGGGCATGCCCCCCCCCTGCCAGGCCGAGGGGCTCCATGTCTGCCCCCCGAGGCCGCTCCCGGCCACCGGCTCAGCCTAGTAGCCACCACGGACCTCAGCGCTCCACCGAGAGGCAGGTCCGCTACCGTGACAACCCCGCCCACTTGCCCTCCAGGCAACCTGAGCCGTGGAGCCTAACCGCCGCCCCCCCAGAGCCTTCAGAGGCCGGGGGGCCCGCTACTGAGACCCTAGGGCCGGCTGTCGGTTATTTCTCCCAGCAGCAGCTCAACTGCTGGGCAGCTCACACTTCAGACCCCTGGGTGGTGTCCACCCTAACCCGGGGGTACAAACTTCAATTCTGGCGCCGGCCCCCATCCTCCAGCCGGGTCATAATGAATGCTGAGCACAGCGGACACTCTTCGTGCTGTCACCAGGTGGGAATGGTTCACATCTGTCGACTTCTTCGTTTTGTTTTCCAAAACCGTCAATTTCAGTTCAGGGTGCTTCCATTTGGACTCTCCCTGTCCCCCACGAGTATTCACCAGGTGCGTTGCGGCGGCCCTCTCGCCCCTGCAGTCTGAATGCTTCGCTGACAGCATTATGAATCGATTTAGTCTGACTTCACAGTCATTTAACTTAAACGTTCTTCTTCTACTGCAGCCACCTTCTAACAATACATCTGATTATGTTCTTGTTGTAATATAAGTAATATTTAAATTAGGTAAATCTCATCTAAATTCCTGGTCTCAAAGAGACATCTCTATCATAGGCCGAATTCTTCTTAGAAAAATGGAGTGTATTTCCCGATTCATCTACCCAGCTTACTCCTTATCACTTCCCAAAGATGCAATAAAAGCCATAAACCAAGCTAATTTCAGTTATATCTGGAAAAGGAAAACACACTATATTAAGACAGGCACTATGGTTAAAGAATATGAGGAAGGTGGACTTAAGGCTATTGATATTGAATACATTAATGAAACTATTAAGATCATTTCTAAAACATGAAAAAAGCTTTTGGTTTCATATGCCCAGTGAAATATTTACTAAACTAGGAGGCATCGGCTTCCTTCTTAGATGCAACTATGACTTCACAAAACTCCCCGTCAAATGATCCTTGTTTCATCAACAGGTTTTACTTTATTGGAAAATGATATACAAGCATAATTATAGTCCCCATAAAACCCCAATACGGAATTGCCGGAATGTATTACTTAAAAATAAATCCATATTTTTACAAAATTGGTTAGAAAAAGGAAAATGATCTGTGATGCATTTATTGGACAATACAGGAAACATTCTACCATTTGAGGACTTTTGTTCTAAATTCAGCCTCGTTGACAGAGGTCAGTATAACAATGTTGTCAAAGCAATCCCTCAAGCTGTAATTGTGATGGCATATCATTTATCTCAAGATAATGTAAACCCCAATCTCCCTTCACTTTTGGTGAATGGTCACAACCTCATTAACTTAAAACTACCTAACGTCACCTTTACTAAAGACTTATATCCGTTCTCTTCAAACAGAAATTCAATTCTAAAACTTTTCTCTAAAAAAGATGCTGAGAGTCTAAGATCGAAATTCTTTAAATGTCCTATTGCACCAAAAGTGAAGGAGGTTCACTTTAAGGTTCTCAGTGAAATATATATAATATCCCCCTCTGCTGAGTTCTTAAGAAACCGTTTTGGTTTTGATCACAATAACTGCTGGTTCTGTGATGAACACATTGAAACTACAGAACATTTATTTTATAAATGTATTTTTGCTAATGCTCTCTGGGATGATTTGCATTTTTGGTTGTCCACTAAATTTTTATTTTTTTTCTAATCTAACAAAGGAAAATGTTATATTTGGTACAATTGTGAAAGATCCCGTACATGAATGACCTGGCAATCAATAATCCATAATCATTCTTTTTATACATAAAAATAGATTCCTGAAATCAAGAGCAAATTTCTATGTTTTCCATCAGGAGCTGTGTCTTTACTTTTCATCTCTGAAACATATGAAGAAAAAGATGCTATGAAGCTTTCAATGTTAGTTGAGGACCTGAACCTTACAGATAACCCCTAAAGCACTATTAGCACTATTAGCACTATTAGCACTATTAACACTATTCCCTTATTTTTACTCTTATTCTCTGTATTCCTAGAACTAATCTGCAGAGGCACTTTGGGTTCAGAATATATGAATGAATAAAGACAAAGTGAAACCCAGGTCCAGGTGGAGGAGGTGGTGGAGTGTGGAGCAGAAGGAGTGGAGGAGTCTCAGTGTGTCTGCAGAGACTGTGCAGAAGGACAGATACACTGATGATACTCTGTCAGGTCCAGAGGAACACACAGGGATGATGGTGGTTACAGATCACTACCAACTCTTCCATCTGATGAGAGAAGAAGAAGACACCAGAAGTCATCAATCAGTGTTTACAGAGACTCCCTTCATCAGCTGTCAGTCAGCATCCAGTATAAAGAGCAGAGGGACTTCAGTCTGTGCAGCGTAGCCAGCTTCCTTTCAGCTCTCATGTTAACATATTGGAGTGAACACACTGAGCTCAGAGCTCACAGACCAGAGGCCTGTACTACAAAGCCAGTCCAACACACCCAGGGTATCTTCTCCTTATCTGGTTTAACTAACCCCTCAACCAAGATCCCGCTAAGCGGTCCTACGACAGTTCTGATCAACTCGGTAAGTCAACCCAGGGTTTCTCAGTCTGGCTGTGAGCGCGTTCACATAGAAGGGGCGGGGTTTGTAGCACATGACCAATCAGAGACATGGACCAGTCTACGGTCAGCAGAGCGGCACACTTTACAAACGCATACTAGACAAGTTAAACACATAATCCAGACTAGAATTAACACAGTTTAAACTGCCAAATGCAGGAAGGACGCATACGAGATGAGGACTAAATCCACAGTCTTGTGTGTAAAATGACCTGTAACGTTGATCTTAAACTAATCGGAGGCTTCAGCAGTCTGAGTTAGATGTATTAGGGCTGGGTGACTTGGACAAAATCAAATATCACAATATTATTTTGTGTAAATTACCAATAATAGAACAGCTAGAACAGTCTGGTAAGTTCAGAAAATGACATCACTTTACTGTAATTTAGCCTTTAAAACCAGGAAGAGACAACACTTATGCCATATCACGATATTACTAGGACTGTCAATCCATTATAATATTTAATCACGATTAATCACAAATTAATCACACATTTTTTATCTGTTCTAAATGAACCTTAAAGGGAGATCTGTCAAGTATTTAATCCTCTTATCAGCATGGGAGTGGACAAATATGCTGCTTTATGTAAATGTATGTATATATTTATTATTGTAAATCAATGAACAACACAAATCAATGACAGATATTGATCCAGAAACCCTCACAGGTACTGCATTTAGCATAAAACAATATGCAGTTTGGAGCGTTATTTAACCTATTAATGACCAGCTAGTATGACATGGTTGGTACCGATGGATTCATCAGGTTCTCTAGTTTACTATGATACCAGCAGCAGTAGTAGTAGTAGTAGTAGTAGTAGCAGTAGTAGTAGTAGTAGTAGTAGTAGTAGTAGCATGACATGGTTGGTACTGATGGATTCATCAGGTTCTGTAGTTTCAGATGATACCAGAATCTTCACTCTAGCTTTAAAACTGAGCTGCTACAACTTAAAAATCACAAGTTGCGTTAATGCATTAAAGTATTTAGTGGCGTTAAAACGAACTTGCGTTAACGGGTTATTATTGCGTTAACTCTGACAGCCCGACTAAATATGGAGTCTTTTTGGACGAGGAGATCAAACAGAGCGTTTCAGACAGAGGGTGTAAAGAGGTGCTGCAGCACAGCCGGTAGAAGAAAAGTAAAGTGATTTTTGAACATTAAAGCATGTTAACATGTTCTAGTAGAAACCTAAAATACAAGTATGAAGCTGAACATCAGCCTGATAGGTCCTCTTTAAAGGTCCCACATGTTCATACACAGACTGAACAGTAAAACGTCAGCTGTGATTACTGGACTTCAGCAGAGGTTCTGGTCTGTATAAAGACCACATGGTTACTAAATGTAACCATGGTTCTATGATGGTTCTATCTATCAATGAGAGAACACACACTTTCTGATCAGAGTTGATGGTACGACAGTTTGATGGATGAGGACCACTGTCTCTATACATGATGTGATGCTGTCAGCTCTAATCCAGCTTTATTTCCTGGAGACATGAACACAACAACAACATCTTCTTCACATCAACTCTAACACATGATCACAACAAGCTTCTGGCTGATCTGATTGGCTGACTGTTCTCTCTCTCTGTGTGTCACCGTTCTCCTCTCACAGCTTAACGGAGGAAACACATCACAACAATACTGCTGAAACCAGCATGGACCGACTCCGCCCCTCTACTTACTCCAGAGTCTCCAGTCTACAGTGTGGACTCTCCACCAGATCAGACAGCAGCTTCACATCTGAATCCTGCAGGTCGTTGTCTCTCAGATCCAGCTCTCTCAGATGGGAGGGGTTGGACTTCAGAGCTGAGGCCAGAGAAGCACAGCTGATCTCTGACAAACTGCAGTCCCACAATCTGAATAAAGAATAAATGATGTAAGTTTAGAAGACAACGTTCCTGCTTGAAATCATTCAATGTTTAATAATGTGTTCAGAGCTGAAGAAGGTTTAGAACGTAGAAGTTTAGGAAATGTAAACTCCAAACACCTGAAGCCAACAAAGTTTATAAAGATGTCAAAGATGTCAGGATGGATTTTGGGGAAATGTGAACAAAAGATATTTAAGATAAGACATCTATAATATATATATTTTAGGAATAGTAGAGTCATAAAATCAAACCATCTTCAGTTTAAACTCTTCAGTCAGTAAAAGCATCATATAGGTTCATAAAATGTATAGAAAAAAATGATACTGAATATATTTGTTATTGTCTGATAGCTGAAATAGAGATTATTTATTTATTCTTCATATTTATATATTTTTATTATCATTTCTTGGAAAAAAGAAACATGATGGAAGTCAGGTGTTGTGATATATGAAGGTTTTAAATGTGCAGCTTAACATAGCTCTGCCACAGTCAATGGACTAAACCAATGAAGAAGAAAATGGACTTTATTATTAAGATACTCAGTGTGGATCAGTATAATATCAGCCTTATGTCTGCAGTTTAGTGTCACCACAACTTTCACATCATATTAATCTCAGTACACAAGTAAAAAATGGTGTCTGACCTCAGAGTCTCCAGTCTACAGTGTGGACTCTCCAGAAAACCACACAGGAGCTTCACTCCTGAATCCTTCAGGTAGTTTCCTCTCAGCTCCAGCTCTCTCAGATGGGAGGGGTTGGACTTCAGAGCTGAGGCCAGAGAAGCACAGCTGATCTCTGACAAACTGCAGTATCTCAATCTGAATAAAGAATAAATGATGAAGATAAAAATCACTTTATAATCCAATCAGATGTGTTCAGGTTTTAAATGTGTAGCTCAACATTACTATGTCCTAATCAATGATCTTTTCCCTAAAATGAGTAGAGTGACTTTGTCATTGTGTTATTGTGGATCATCATAATGTCAGCCTTCTACAGACATCATCCAGATGTCACCACAACATTCATACAGCTGTTCATGTCAACACACATCAATAACAAGCTGCTGATCTCTGTCAAGTCTGGAATTAAAGGATCAATATTAAATCAGACTTGTTGGACTTCATTACTGTCAAACACAACATACTGACTGGATACATACTAAGGCTGGGCAACATATCCATATTATATCGATATCGTGATATGAGACGAGATATTGTCTTAGATTTAGGATATCCTAATATCTAGGGTTGTCAAAGTTAATCGTTTTAACGCTACCATTTTCTTTAACGCATTAACGCAATCGATCTTCCGGAAGTTATAGCGGCTCAGTTTTAAAGCCAGAGTGAAGATACTGGTATCATAGTAAACTACAGAACCTGATGAATCCATCAGTACCAACCATGTCAGACTAGCTGGTCATGAAGAGGTTAAATAACGCTCCAAACTGTCATGTCCATGTTCAAAGGGGTCCCTTGACCTCTGACCTCCAGATCAGTGAATGTAAATGGGTTCTATGGGTACCCACGAGTCTCCCCTTTACAGACATGCCCACTTTATGATCATCACATGCAGTTTAGGGCAAGTCATAGTCAAGTCAGCACACTGACACACTGACAGCTGTTGTTGCCTGTTGGGCTGCAGTTTGCCATGTTATGATTGTAGCATATTGTTTTATGCTAAATGCAGTACCTGTGAGGGTTTCTGATCAATATCTGTCATTGTTTTGTGTTGTTCATTGATTTACAATAATAAATATATACATACATTTACATAAAGCAGCATATTTGCCCACTCCCATGTTGATAAGAGGATTAAATAATTGACAGATCTCCCTTTAAGGTTCATTTTGGACAGATAAAAAATTTGCAATTAAATATTATAATGGATTGACAGTCCTAGTAATATCGTGATATGGCATAAGTGTTGTCTCTTCCTGGTTTTAAAGGATAAATTACAGTAAAGTGATGTCATTTTCTGAACTTACCAGACTGTTCTAGCTGTTCTATTATTGGTCATTTACACAAAAAAATATTGTGATATTTGATTTTGTCCAGGTCACCCAGCCCTAATACATCTAACTCAGACTGCTGAAGCCTCCGATTAGTTTAAGATCAACGTTACAGGTCATTTTACACACAACAAGACTGTGGATTTAGTCCTCATCTCGTAACACTCAGGTTAAACGGGGATTGCTTCACAGACGGAAGGAATGACGACAGACATCAATAACTCTTTGAATGTACATATGAACATGTGAGTATTGTATTCAGATAGATTGAAAAAAAATATGAACCTGCAAAGATGTTTCTGATGCAGAATATCTATTTGGTTTTTGCTTCAAATAATTAGACAATGCTGACATGAAAACAGAGCACAGTTAGATCTGCTGTCAAAAAGAACGTGGGAATAACTTAGAACCATAGAAACCTCTGATTAGATGGTGTCGTTCATAATCATCACTTATTTGTCTTTAAGTTGGTGCAATACGTGTTTGTTGAAGAGTGCTGCACCTTTAGACATGTTCAAATAGAGAGCTACAGGAATGAGTCCTAAAACCCAGAGATGAGTCAGCATTTTAGCACTTCATGTTTCCTCGTCTGGAAGTCAATGGGTTTTTAGTTAGATGCCTGAAATAAGGTCTGTGGTTAAAGGTCCAGTGTTTAGAATCTGGTGGTATCTAGTGGTGAGGTGAGAAGATTACAACCAACTGAAGCCTCTCCTGTGTGCCAAGCGTGTTGGAGAGCTACGGTACGGAGACCGACGTGAAAACGTGAATGTCCCTCTCTAGAGCCATCTGGAGCAGAGCCAGTGTGCAGAGAGTGTGTGTACAAACTACATAAGCTACAGTCAGTGAACTGACCTCAGAGTCTCCAGTATACAGTTTGGACTCTCCAGTGCAGCAGAAAGCAGCTTCACTCCTGAATCCTTCAGGTTGTAGTTGACACTCATGTTCAGCTCTCTCAGATGGGAGGGGTTGGACTTCAGAGCTGAGGCCACAACTTCATAGTGAGTATCTGAGAGTCCACAGCCAGAAAGTCTGTGATGACACAAAGATTACAAAATATGATATTACGAAAGAGGACAGTTTATATTAACTTCATGCATTTGATGACTAAACAGTTTGATATAAACTTCTTTGATTAACATTTGCTCCTCACATCAGTGGTTCAGCTAATCTTATCTCACTGTTTGACATGAAACAATAATTCTCATCACTCTCTCTCAAACCTGCAGACTTTTAAACTTTGTTTTTCTTTAATCTTGCAGATGAAGAGAGAGAACATGTAGTTACATTGAGGCTTCCCTAATGTCCAGTCTGTCAGTGAGATCTGATCCCAGGTGTAGGAGCCAATTTCTCATTTGTTTGCCAGTGTACTTTGCCTCCCTCTACAGGCTTGGAGTGTGCTAATGGGGGATAAAAGCCTGGCCAAGAGAAGGCCAGGTGCCGCTGATTGGAGACACAGCTTTAAACATCTGGGTTTTGTAGCTGCTGCTTTGATTTCATGTTTTTTGATACATTTAAAGAATCTGGAATAAACCCATTTTGAGTGCAACTTTAACTTCATTTTTTGGACATTCCTCATTTCCTGTTTTCTTTGCTGCTCAAAGCCAGTCAGTGTTAAACTACAGTACTCTCAATCAGCCACCACCATGGAAGAGGTCAAAAGGTCACTACACCAGGTCTATCTCCACAAAGTTAGCATGAGGCCTTCTTGATTAGAAAAGCATTTTTAAAACTCAGTGAATAAGTAATAATAATACAGTTGATAAAGATGACCTCTCTTTGCTAGCTACCTGCTGCTGTCAGGTTCACGTCCATAAATAGGAAAATTCACTGACTGCTGCCAAACGGTAGAGAAATGAAACAAATTGCATAATAATATTAGACCTGTACATAATTAAACATTCATATAATTAGATATTTTGATGACTGCATGGCGTTTTGTCATTAACACTCTTATCTGAGTATCAAACGTATTCAGCTCACAAACACAATTAATGAACCAATAAGGTTTCATTATTTTCAGCATAATGTCATCAGAAAGATGTTATCAGTGTTTCAGCATTAAAAACATAACATTGATCTTTGGTGTGTTTAAGATCTCTTAAAAAGTCTGAATTCTATCATTCTGCTGTTATATATTCATCAGACTGCTGTTATTGGTGGAAGCTGTGTATTTCCTGTTACTACTCTTCTCTACAGCAACAAGAGAGAGAAACACCTGAGTTTCCTTCTGTGAGTAACAGAATAAAAGGAAAGACTTAAAAACACGATGATGGAACACAACTTGACTTCATGAGCAATAAAATGCACCATTGCTCGATTCAACACACTCAGGGGTTTCACAACGACAGTCTTTGTCTCGTATGACCAGTAGTTTACGGTGGCTAATGCTGGAGTTGGGTTGATTTTCGGTTTTGCCGGTTTGGTCCAGTCCGGTGTACGAGCTTAAACCGGTTTGATTTAATGCTAACCGGCAGAACCGACATTTGTCATTATGACACGTTCTGGCAAATTAAAAAGTAGCAGACATCAACAACCTGTGCCGACAGAGACACAGTGCTAAATCCAGCCTGTATTTGCAATATGACAACGTGATTAACGTAATATTATGATGTTATGTTGGTGTATAAACAAGAAGAGGTTTGTTTACTAGGAAGTTCATGTGTTTTTTGGGGTGACGAGACGAGACATGGCAGAGCTGGTCTCAAAGAAAACTAAAACTGTGGCAACATGGCAAACGTTTGGATTTGAAGCCAACAAAAGAGATGAACCCAAAAACACACGAGGTAAGGTGTAATGTGGTGCAAGGCCTATTGAAAGCAGACCCCAGCACCAGGGCTCTGATCCCAGGACCGCCCCGACTTCCCGCCGGATCAGCAAACGTTCTGTTGCTGCCGTTACACCGGTTAGACCCAGCGCTCCACCAGACAGCTGATCTTTTGTTCTTTTCATTTGTTTTACCAGGTTCACATGTCGTCTCCATCACCCAAAAACATAAATCAGAAAAAAATGTAAAATGTAACAATTATTCTAAATAAATAGAATAAGTGTTCATTAACTTGACAGCTAGAAACACAAAGTACTGAAACATTTGAACTCAACATTTGAAACAGCTCAAGAACATCTGTGACAAAATACAACTGACATATTTATGTAATAAACATGTGGAACACTTATAAGAATATAATATTTTATGAATAATTTATAGTGTGTATATTTGAAGAACAAAACTACTAATCTACACTGATCAATAAAGTTAATCAAATCTGGACTTACTTAGCTTTTCTGCAGTTCCTCACAGCTGGAATCAGTCTCCGTCGTCCCTCCTCTGTTGTGTTGTACTTCTTGAGGTCCAACTCATCCAGAACCTCCTCTGACATCTGCAGCATGTAGGCCAGAGCTGAGCAGTGGATCACAGAGAGTTCCTTCTCTGATCTGTTCTCTGACTTCAGGAACTCTTGGATCTCCTGATGTACCGAGTCGTTCATCTCCGTCAGACAGTGGAAGATGTTGATGTTTCTGTCAGGAGAGCTTTTATCACTGTTCATCTCCTTCAGGTTGTTGATGGCTGTCTGGATGATTTCTGGACTGTTGTCTGTCCGACCCAGCAGACCTCCTAAGAGCTTCTGGTTGGACTCCAGAGAGAGGCCATGAAGGAAGCGAACAAACAGGTCCAGGTGGCCATTTTTACTTTCAAGGGATTTCTTCATGGCTCTCTTCAGGAAGTCATCCAGGGTTGAATGATCAGCTCCTCTTCCCAGGAAGTCCTCCAGTACCTCTGTGTTCCTGTTTGTGTAACAGTGGATCATGTAGACTGCAGCCAGAAACTCCTGAATGCTCAGGTGAACAAAGCAGTAGACTGTTTTCTGGAAGATCACACTCTCTCTTTTGAAGATCTCTGTACAAACTCCTGAGTATACCGAGGCCTCTGTGACATCCAGACCACACCGCTCCAGGTCTTCTTGGTAGAACATGATGTTTCCTTTCTCCAGCTGTTCAAACGCCAGCCTCCCCAGCTTCAGAAGAACTTCCCTGTCAGCCTCCGTCAGCTCCTGTGGACTCGTCTCATGTCCCTCACCATACTTCTGCTTCTTCCTCTTTGTCTGAACCAACAGGAAGTGTGAGAACAGGTCAGTCAGGGTCTTGGGCAGCTCTCCTCTCTGGTCTGTAGTCAACATGTGGTCCAGAACTGTAGCAGTGATCCAGCAGAAGACTGGGATTAGACACATGATGTGGAGGCTCCTGGATGTCTTGATGTGTGAGATGATTGTGCTGGACAGCTCTTCATCACTGACTCTCCTCCTGAAGTACTCCTCCTTCTGGGCGTCAGTGAAGCCTCGTACTTCTGTTACCCTGTCAACACATGCAGGAGGGATCTGATTGGCCGCTGCAGGTCGGGAAGTTATCCAGACGAGAGCTGAGGGAAGCAGATTCCCCTGGATGAGGTTTGTCAACAGCACGTTGACTGATGACTTCTGGGTGACATCAGACACAACCTCGTTGTTCTTGAAGTCCAGTGAAAGTCTGCTTTCATCCAGGCCGTCAAAGATGAACAGAACTTTACAGACAGCGAGCTTCTCTGCTGTGACCTTCTGTAATGTTGGATGGAAAACATGGAGCAGCATGAGAAGACTGTACTGTTCATCTCTGATCAAGTTCAGCTCCCTGAAGGAAAGCAGAACCACCAGACTGACATCTTGGTTCTCAAAGCCCTCTGCCCAGTCCAGAGTGAACTTCTGCACTGAGAAGGTTTTCCCAACGCCAGCGACGCCGTTCGTCAGAACGACTCTGATGTGTCCCTGTTGGTCAGGTAAGGCTTTAAAGATGTCCTGGCACTTCCACTGCAGGGTTCCACTTCCTGTTTCATCCGTTCCTTCAGTCACACGTTCACATCTCCTCCTCAGACTGATCTTATGTTCATCTACAACCTCCTGCAGACCTCTATCTGCTGAAAGAGAAGGGAAACAGTTTTAGACAAAATAAAGAACATCTGCTTATTATTTCCATTGCCAATATTGAAGTGATCAATATAAAGTAAATAAAAAAGAAGTAAAGGTTAAACAGTCCAGTTTTAGTGGAAGCATCAGTCGGTGTACATGTTTGATTGACAGCAGAGGAGGCGGAGCCTCAGCTGTCCGTCTGCAGCTCTTCATCTAAACAGCTCACTGTGGCTGTTCCTTCCTCCCTGTAATATTTAAAACTCATCCACTCATCAAATAATGCAGAATATGTTCATATCTCGTTGTGTGGACCTGTTTTTATTAACAAAAGCCGGGTTTCCACCAAAAGTTCCTGGGACTTTTTAGTCCTACTACTTTTAAGGACCTGAAAGGTTCCTTCAGTCCACTGTTGTCTGTGTTTCCACTACGGTCTAAAGACCTGTGAAGATTCAGCAAATTAGTCCTCTGATGTATGAAAAAGCAACATGACATGTGACGAGGGCTGTTGGTGGTCTCAGCGGTAAACACACTCTGCAGTCTGCCGTTCAGTGTGTCGCCCGTTTCATCTAAAAAACACGCTGGAAAAAATAAACGTTAGGTTTTATCTCACTGTGACGACATTTACTGCTGCACGTTGGATGTAATGAATGCAGAGGAGGAAAGTGAAACTAAAAGCGTCCGTCTCCACAGTAAATCATGTTGAGTATTTGAGGGTTATTTATTTCTGCTTTAGAACGTTAACGCCGTGAAACAATCAGAAAATAACATTTCTTTCTCTCATTCACAACAGCGTCACGCTACGTCTCTCTGTCTCTCTTCTACTGATCGTCCTCTCGCTCGTGCTGTCTCTCTTGTTGTCTCTGTCTTCAAGGCTGGACCGCAGAGGGCCAGCAGCCCTACAACCGCAGAAGTCTGTCACTGGATGAGGGATGAAGTTACACGATTGGTCGGCCGAGTGTCGGAGTTTCCTCATTGGCCGTTGCTCTTTCAAAATGAAAAGGCGGGAACAGTCCTTTAATCACATGAGCCCGTCCGGCGCGACGCATCGGCTCACAAACTGTCAAGCTGTCAAACTAGGAGATCTAGTTCTGAAATAAAACCAGAGTCAGCAGAGGCATCGCCTAGATCTGGCTTTAAATGTTTTCAGAAGTAGATTTTGGTGGATTGTTTAGACGGAATAACAGAAAGTTTATGAGCAGGCCGCCATGTTGTTTCCTGTTTGAAACGGCGAGCAGAAAACCAGGAACCAATCAGGTGCATTCCACGTCACCGCTTGACCCATTGACATAAATACATAGACGCCACATTGAGCTCTGGACCGTACGTCAACGTTGGCGTATGTATATATGTCTATGGCTTGAACGGCCAGTTGAGTGGAGCAGCGCGTCCCCTAGTGTCCTCGCAGGACCTGGTGAGACTTTTATGACTCTTTATGTATTAAAAGAACAAGTAGTGTTTTCAGACATGGAGACGTCAGCAGACAGATGTAGAGTCTTACTTTGTACAGTGCTGGTCTGACCGGCTGGCTGCAGTCCAGCTCTGGTTCTGGATCTTTGTCCACACTGGGGACAGGAGGAGTCTCCTGATGAAGCAGACTGGTCCCAGTATGAGGTGATGCACTGTCTGCAGAACCAGTGTCCACAGCTGGTAGAGACTGGATCCTTCAGGACGTCCTGACACGAAGCACAGCAGGACAGCTGCTCTTCCACAGAGACATCACTCCTCTTCCTGTGAAGACATGTCTTTATAACTAAAATGCTTTGTTGATTGTCCGACACTGTCTCAAAGCTCAGATGGTCTCAGGGAACAGTTAAAGTGTTGCTCCTTTTCTGTTTGAACTCAGCATTCAGTCTGTGATGACAGTGTTCCTTTATTTCAACTCTCCTGCTTTCAACAACACTAATGAGCTGAATTTACCATCTGGCTGTCTTATTAACCTCTTAACAATCCGACGGACGCTATTCTGTCTTTCAGAGGTTGTAGCAGCTCATTTTTAAAGCTAGAGTGAAGATACTGGTAACATGTGAAACTAGAGAACCTGATGAACCCATCGGTACTGACCAGGTCAGACTAGCTGGACATGAAAGAGGTTAAATAACGCTCCAAACTAACACTAAATGTTGGCGAGGAAAAACTGTCATGTCCATGTTCAAAGGGGTCCCTTGACCTCTGACCTCCAGATCAGTGAATGTAAATGGGTTCTATGGGTACCCACGAGTCTCCCCTTTACAGACATGCCCACTTTATGATCATCACATGCAGTTTGGGGCAAGTC